>NC_038244.2:16564553-16864553 GCF_000004515.6 Glycine max
CACGCAATGACTCTCCCTTCACACGATGCTTGGATTCACACTTCACACACACTCCTCCCCAGATGGAAATCTCTTTCCCTCCCTCATCAGGTTCTTCTCTCTCTCTCCCTATTCACACAATTCAATCTTCAAACTTCAAAAACCCCTTTTTTTCTGATTTAGGGTTTGCCCACCTTCTCTTTATCCATCTTCATAACCGAATTCCCATATTTATTCATTATTACTTACTGGGTATTTTTTTAATTTTCTGCTAAACCCTTTAGCTTGTGATAAAAATTAGTTTTTCTTCTTCTATGGGTGGGTTTTTCTCGTTGAAGCTAGAGACGTGCTGAATTTATGCAAACGTCATGGAGATTAATAGTTTAATGTCATAAGAATTTGTTTTTTATTATCAAATTGAAGATTGAGTGTTTGATCGAGTTGCATAGTGTGTTTTCCTATCAACCCTGTACTTTTTGTTTTGCAATTGCAACAACACTGTTGATTAAAGAATTGTCCGTGTTGGGTTTTCAGCAGTCAACTCTTCCAATTTCTATATCAAGAGTTAACCAAGTTGATGCAGCGAGATTGGACGTTGAAATGTCAGCCATGTTGAAAGAACAGTTGGTTAAAGTGTTCTCATTAATGAAGGTACTGTTATTTATGACTTACTGTAGTAATTGTTGTGTGAAAGGAATGTGTGTGGTAATTTTGCTACCAATTTGGAAATTGTTTTGAACATCTTTCAAATTTCTTTTATGCTTTTTGGGATTAGCCAGGAATGTTATTTCAGTATGAAGCCGAGCTTGATGCTTTCCTTGAGTTTCTTATTTGGAGGTTCTCAATTTGGGTGGATAAGCCAACCCCAGGCATTGCTCTCATGAACCTGAGGTACAGAGACGAGCGTGCAGTAGAACCAAGAGATAAAGGTAGGAAGGTCTGAATCTCATCTGTATGCACTGTAGTTCTATTTAGATAAGCAGGTCTTCAATGTTATGAGATGGTTCTGAATTCTTGTTGATTATTTGATAAGTTGTAAGGGTTAAAGTTAAACACATGGAATGAACATTCTGGAAAACACCAGCTATTGTTGACATTACTTGCATCATGGATGACTCTGCCCTGCCCTGAATAAGTGTAATTGATGATATCCTGTTGATGCCTTTGAATAAGAAATTTTAACACACGTATAAAAATGTTTTTCTTTGTTGTACATTTTTTCTCAGATTAAACTTAAGTATACACATCATCTGTGAACTTTTGTACTCTGCATCACGGTCATATAGCATACTACTAAAGGTGTTTAATTGTCTAATTTTATGAGGTGCTTGCTTGCTTTAACAAACCAATGATATAGAGGCAAAAGTGTACATTTTTTCTGGTGGTCTGTTTCCAGTGCATGCATATCTTGATTTGAGTATTGCTCATCCTTGTCCAATGTTCATCCCAACTGCTAACTTCTTATTCTTATGTGGTACTTGTACACAGTCCGAACTGGTCTGGAGGGACCTGGACTCACTGTTGCTCAGAAGCTTTGGTATTGTATTGCCACTGTTGGTGGTCAGTATATATGGGCTCGCTTACAATCCTTCTCTGCTTTTCGTAGATGGGGTGATACTGAGCAGGTATTTTTTTAAAGTTTCCCTACACTGCTTACTTGCCAGCCTATAGACCAACATGGATTGAAATGAAGTGAGCTCTAGTTTGACTTTCAATTTTTCTTTTTCCCAGAGACCATTGGCTAGACGTTTATGGATCTTGATACAACGGATAGAAGGAATATATAGAGCTGCTTCATTTGGAAACCTGTTGATATTTCTTTGCACTGGAAGGTGATTCCTTTCAACAACCAAACAATTCACACAACACCTGTTTTTGTCTTTTAAAATATATGAGCAATGTATCAAGTGAAAACCCTTGTTATTGTGAGAAATGAGAAAAATAAATTTAAACCATTAGATCACATTTAATTAGTCAAAATTAAAAGATAAATATACATGACTTTTTTGAGTAGTGATGTGACTACAAATCCATGACTGCTAATGAACTTTTAAATTTGGCCATTAATATTTGTATTTCTGTTTCCTCACAATAAGAGTTCTCACTTGATGTATGTCCCATATATAAATATTTGAATGATCAAAATTTAAAAGAAAAATGCATGACTTTTTTAAGTGGTTATATGACCACTAACTAATTTTTAATCTTGATAATCCATTTATGGTTGTATGATCTAGATTTAAAGTTTTCTCATTTTTCACAATAAGAAGAGTTCTCACTTGATATATATTTCTGAATCTTTACTCTTTAATCAAGCATAACAGCATTGGGTGATCCATGTAACCGACCTCACCTAATTGGATAAGGCATTTGATGTTGTTGTTGTTGTTGTTCTTCTTCTTTTTCTTCTTCTTTTCTTTGGGCCCTCCAGGACATATTCCTAGCATATAATTGGTTTCATTCAGTTTGAATTTTCATTGGGTCCTCTAGGGTGAAAATGTGTGATGATTGACTTGCTCTGTAAAACTTATCTTCTTGTTGTGTGCTATTGTGAAGCAGATATCGAAATCTTATTGAAAGAGCCTTACGAGCTAGGCTTGTATATGGAAGCCCGAATATGAATCGTGCTGTTAGCTTTGAATATATGAACCGGCAATTAGTTTGGAATGAATTTTCGGTACTTCTTCCTCTCTTCATTTTTTACTTAATTTGTGGAATCATATTGGTCACATGAGACCTTTCATTTATTTACTAGTTAAGACAAATGAATGTAAAAATGGGCATAGCTGACTGAATGTTATAGGACCGCAAAGCCCATAACCCTTAGGGCCCCTAAATCTCTTCAGGTTTACACTGGAAGGCCCAAGAATAGTTAGGGCCCTATATTCACTTGGGCAGGAAATGACTAAAAATGGAGGGGAACTAATTATACATCTGTTATATAGGAATGGGAGATAGAGAAGGGTATGTTGGTTGTGAAACAGTAAAAGTAGCTTATGGCTTTCCCATAAGTTCTATTTTGCTTATTTTGTTAAGTTTCATAGAAAAGTTTATCATGATAAGCTCTTATTAGCTTTTTTAAATAAGTGTTATTATCAAACATATGAGTAAGCTCTTATTTGATAATAGCATAAATAAGTGCTTAATTGGATTGGTAATTCAAATGCAGAGCCCTATTCCAATTCCTAAAAATGTTTGTCACATCCTGAGAGCTGCTATTAGTTGTTTTGGGGGCATTTTACAACAGCTAGATGCTATCTTGATTTGATGGCTGAGTGGATTTGCAACAATGTTTCACTTCTGACTTTACAATCCATTGGAGCTAATTATGCCAAATTCTGATTGCAGGAAATGTTATTGTTGCTTCTCCCCCTTCTTAATTCATCATCCGTGAAAAATCTCCTTCGACCTTTTTCTAAAGATAAATCATTAAGTTCAGCTGAGGATGGCTCAGCATGTCCCATTTGTCAGGCTACTCCCACAATTCCTTATGTTGCTCTACCTTGCCAGCACAGGTACATCTCTCTATAATAGATATTTACTCTCATCTCACATTATTGTTTTGCCACTAGAAACATCTTTTAGTATTTCGGCGGGATTATAGCTACAGAACTCTATGTATATATGTGCTTCAAATTCAGCTGTTTCTCATTAAAAGAAGAGGACTAAGCAATGGTTCACAATTTGTTTGTGGCAGATATTGTTACTACTGTCTTAGGACACGATGTGCTGCTGCTCCATCGTTTAGGTGTTCCAGGTGCAGTGAGCCCGTTGTTGCTATGCAACGACATGGTGGTGTCCCTTCAGAATGATTGATTGTTACTAAGAATCAGGGAAACATTCTTTAGAGTTAGGGAGCATTTGATCTACTTACAGAATTAGCATATAAAATACTACCTGAAATTGTGGTGGTATTCTTTTCCCCTTACTTTCTCTTTATTATTATTATTATTATTATTATTATTATTATTATTATTATTATTCACATTTAATTGGGAAAACAAATCAAAATATCTTCACAGAATCACTTACTCGGTTCAGTGGGAAGCATTCTTTCCCTTGTAACAATGTATCATTTAGTTACCCCCTCATACATTTCTTTCCGTTATTTTGAAGTTAAACTTCTTGTAAATTGTATGTGTTGTGATTGGATATACATACTAAACGATTAGCTCTCCTATAAACTAAAAAGCTAAGCTATTAAAAGGGGCAGAATATCATTCTGTGTGTACTTGGAACTAGACTGATTTCAATCAACGGCCGAAATTATAATTAATATATTTGATTTTATTTATTATATTTTCCCGTTATTATTTAAATATGTATTACTGATTTACTATATGGAAATAAATAATTAAAAAGACATTTTTTTATCCTTTTAATTGGTGTCTTTACCGATGTAACTTTTGAGATTAATTTTTGTATTGGGAGTGATACTTAAGTTAAAATTTCTTTGGAGTCACAAGGTCAAAATGAGAAATCTAGGATAATATTTTCTAACATACTCTTTTGAGCACATCTTATTTCATTGGTTTAAATTTATTTAACACACTCTTTTGAACATATCTTATTTTATTGGTTTAAATTTATTTAAAATCATAAAATTCAATCTCATAACTTTACAAATAAAGTTAGGTTGATTGATATCATTGTTTGCTTATTTCCATCAATCTTAATTATTAAAATAACCTGGTTTTTATTAATTGGAATTTTAATTTTTACAATGTAAATAAAACATTAAATGGGATGGGAAGAAAATAACTAAACGGTGAAAGTGGTAAATTTCGACTTGTTTATTTTTCTGCTAAGCATGTAGTGGTCTACAAATACAATAGAGACACAAGAATGTTATATGTCTGTCTTCCAACTCACATCAAATAATTGAATTGTGGGATATGAATAACGAGTATACGGCTTTAATATCTTACCATGCATCTTGTTCATGTCTCGTTCCTTTTCTTCTCACTCAGTGTTTATTATGAATCTTTCATTGAGGAAAAAAAAGGGTTAAAAGTTCAATTAATATGGATTATCTTTTACAAAAGGTTCTGGCTAGAATCATTTGACTAGGATATTTTGTTGACAGAGAAACGACCCGAAGGCATAAGCATAGTGCTTTTGACTTCAAAAATTGCGGTCATAATGATCAGTACCCAGATTAAATTTTATTTGTGATATCACATATCAACAACACAAAAAGAGAAAACAAGAAACAAAATCAACAATGTGTCAAACTCAGTCTCAGTTCTTTTTCCTCTTTTTCTTTATCAATTTTGTTGTTTCCGTGCATGATTAAAAAGGGCAATTGATAGATATCACTAGCTTCTGGTCCGTTGGAGAAGCATAAACTTTCTGGCTATTATTATTGAAATTGAATATTCTTGAGTGGAAGACCAATGGTCAAAAGGAATCCATCTGATCCAATTCTTATCCGGTCCTCTAATGATCATTCATATACTACATGACATGTGGTACGTTGAATTCATAACCTTTTGTTTTTAAATAGTTAAAAAAAAATTGTGATGAGCCAACTTCTTTTTCTTTCTTGTTTTCCTTTTAGCATATATATGAGGTTATGTCTTTCCTTTTCATTGATTCTTAATGTGCGGAAAAAAATTGTTCTTAGAAAAGATATGCACCCTCGAGCAACTTCCGTATAGTATGACTTTGACCACTAATAATTTGATATTTAACTGATAAAATGATTAGGTTTTGTTTGGATAAATTTATTTATTGGAGAACAAAATAAGAAAGTAAAATGAAATACGCTTTTCTATAAACTAATTTTAGTTTATGAAAAAAAATATTTAACTTTTTTCTCTTATCAAATTTATAAACAACACCTTAGTAGTATACTTTTTCATTTATGATAAACTGTTTATATTCAACGTATTTGTTAATATTTATTATTTTACTCAAATCAACATCAAGCTGGAAAAACTTGCTAATAAATTAATTTCTTTCTTGGGTGAGTTTCTTTATGCTAGCTGTTAATTATGAGGTCCCAAGGCAAACAAAGAAGTATATATAAACATGCATATACATAACATACAACCAAAAACCACGTATATACGTACAAGGCCATGTGCTGGTATCGATCTAAAACTTATTCTTTGGCGTTTGGTAAATGTAATTTTCTTTATGTTGCATATCCCACATTCTTTTCCCATTTTTGGATCATTGTGCACAGAGTTCCTGATTTTTTGGTCGGTACTGGGTGAGTGGTGCTTGTCTCAAATTATACCAAAACTATCACATGATAAAATTTGTTTAGTGACAAATTATTAAGGTGACATCATATAAGAAAGTTTAATTTGAATAAACGATCAAATAAAATTAAATACCAAGGAAAAATTCGTCCTTAATCGCTTGGAACTGTCTTGCTAATTTAAAATTTATGTGAATGGGTTTAGGAGTTCATGAGAACTAGAACAAACTTCAAGGCTCATGTTATTAGAGATACTTATACATTATCTATTAATGATATTTTTACATCAACAATAAAAATTAAATTCCCATTCTTATGAGATACGAGTCTATTTTTTTTATCAACTTAATAGATTTTTATTGGCCACTTGAAACTTTCATAAGTAAAATTATCTTCATAAAAAGAAATAAATTAAAAAATATAAATTGCTGGGTATTCAAGTAATATCATATATAAAATTTTCATCAACACTGAATTTAGTCTAAGTAATAACTGAGAATTTGGTATGTCAATTCCCTAATCCTTTCTCTCTCTCATCAATAACAAAGAGGAAAACAACATTATTTGACCGTCTCCCCTCATACCTTTATAGACTGTCCGTACAGGTAGCAGCGGCACTACTCTGGTGCCTAATATAGATCAATGAATAGTTTTTTTTTTCTCTAATATTATTATTGGGCAATTGAAACCTGAAGCTGCTCTTGTATGAGGCAGCATATCTAATAGTTTTTACAAAATCTTCTCAACCATACATACGGTTTTTTTTTTAAATGGGTTATTTTTTAATTATTTACTTAAGGTAAGTCGTAATAGGTATTATCACTTTTGAGTTAGAAGTCATAATATCTATTACGACTTTAATTTTTTTTTTTTTTAACTGAAGTCGTAAAATTATTTATGATTTTAGTGTAATTTTTTTATTTTATAACTTTGAAGTTGTAACCTTTTTTTGAAAAAAAATAAAATCTTAAAATTATTTATAACTTTAATATATATTTTTTAATTTCACGAAAAATATTTTTTATTATGACTTTAAAGTCGTAATACTTTTTTTTTTAAATTTGGAGGTGCATGGAAGTGAAGTCGTGAGCTTGGCTACGACCTCACTATATCTTTTTTCAAACTTTATAATATTATATATTATTTTATAATGTTATTTTTGAATTAGTTATCTAAAGACGATAAGTCATAACAGGTATTATGACAAAAATGTTTAAATAAAATAATATTAAAAAGATATAATATATTTTAAATAATAAAACATTACAAAAATATACAACATATCAAATAAAAACTTAAAAAATATACAATATATTAAATAAAATTAATAATAAGTAAAATTAAAATTATTTATTTGATAATTAAATAAATAAATTTTGTTAGCAATTTTAAAAAAATAAAAACAAAACAAAATAAAATAAAAAATGCCTAAAAAATTATTAATAATATAAAATAATATATAATATTATAAAGTTTGAAAAAAGGGACATAGTAAAATCGTAGTCAAACTCACAACTTCACCTCCATGAACCTTTAAATTAAAAAATAAGTATTACGACTTTAAATTCGTAATATCAAAAAAAATTTATAAAATAGAAAAAGTATACTAAAATCGTAAATAATTTTATGACTTTAATTTTTTTTAAAAGGTTATGACTTCAAAGTCGTAAAATAAAAAAAAAATACACTAAAGTCGTGTATAATTTTACGATTTCAATTAAAAAAAATTAAAATCATAACAGATGTTAGATAAATAATTAAAAAATAACTCCATTTAGAAAAAATGAAAAAAAAATCCCATTTTCTGTAAAACAGCCCATACATCAAGCATAAGGATTGCAAATTGGACCTAGCTTGCTTGCGCATGCTTAGCATGGAATTATCCATGTCGGCAGAATTCGTGGATAAAATTTAACCGATTGAATTTGAAGATTTCCTATACCTGTTTATTATTCACAGAGGACAAATATTGAGGTGTACTTGTAGACATTCTTTACTATATTTAAATGAAAATTTAATCAAATTAATTCCTTATCAGTAGAACCATTTTTATTATTTTTGTCATGAACTTTCTGTACTTTTTAAAAAAATAATTTAATACATATCACAAATGTTTATAAACATATGTAAATATTCGTCAAACATATATAGGTATTCATCAAAAATAGGATACCTGTTTATATATAGAGTAGGGACAGAAATATATAGGTTTCCATGGACAGAGGCTAATTATTGGTTGCCATTGATGGTACAGATGGTGCAAGCCTGCAATGCATATATTGGACAAGAAATTACATTGGTAACTCAATTATCAGAATCTTATGTTATAAATTTAAATACTGAATTTTTAAAAATATATTATTACTTTTATAGTTCAAGTTATTTCAAAAGTAACTATTAATAAAGTTATTTTATATTCACTAACTTCTTTTCTATATATTAAATTTTATTAATCTAATCGTATGTTAAATTTATGCATGTTTCTTGTTAAATAGATTATCTTAACAAACTTCATTCAATAAGTTTAATTTAACGTATTATATATATATATATATATATATATATATATATATATATATATATATATATATATATATATATATGTATATATATATATATGCTAACTATGAAATTATATATATACATTTTTTATCCATTTAAAATTTGGTGGTGCATGATTATTGAATCTGTATCAAAATATTTAATGGTTGTTAGCATAGATAGAGTGCTCCTCCTTCTCGATTCTCATTCAAGGTTTGATGTATTTTCTGTACGTATTTTTGTGTTTTCTCCATGAGTATGTGTGAGTAAAAATCCTTCTTTTTTACTTAATATTGAGACATAGCCCTTGTTTGAATAATTATTTTTTAATTAAATTGCTTTTTTTAATGTCTATTGTGTTCTCTTCTTGATTCTTTTTTTATCTTATTAATTTTCTTTATGCAAAGCATTTAACTATTATTTTTCATAACTTTAGACGTGCATGTAGGTAAAACTAGACGTTGGACTCATAGGGAAAGAACTTATGCTTTAAATCACACGAAAATAGGTTTAATTATTCTAGGAGCAATTGTATATCGGATGAGTATTCGGATACGAGGATAAGACGTCTATATGGACACTTAGCGTGCAACATATCCTATAAAATTGAATATTCATGCTCACATATTTCATATAATATGCCTTGATCTTCAACATATACAAATATGAAGTACCACCATTCGACGTTAGTCATAGTTAATAAATTCATTAAAGATAATTAATTATGAACAAGGTTACGAGACATATGATATATTACTTAACGGGTGATTAAAATATGTAGATCTAAGGACCTCAGGCCCAATAAAATCAGTGTATAAAGGGAAGAATCCTCGTTTAAATATTAGAGTTCATTTTGGATATTCCTTTGATATCTACTTGAGCGTCACCATAACAAGTAACTCTTGGATGGAAAAGATAATGTTGGGTCTACTTGTGACATGAACAAATTGAATTAATAAAAATCATAAATATTTTAACAAAACTACCATGAAAATATAAGTCAATTTAATTATATATATCTCCATTTCATGAAAGGAAGGAATCGTTGTGTGAAAGCTCAATCCTGAAATTTTTCTACTATTGATTTTTCGTCAATTTTAAATGCTTACTTTTATTTGAATTTTGAATCTAAACTAACTTCATCTCAAAATATTTTTGTCATCTAATTAAATATTTATTGTTCAATTTGTGTTTAAATTGTGATAACCGCTAAATCAAGTATGCAGTACACGTGGATATAATTATATTTGAATGTATTATTTGACTACCACTATATATATTATTTATTACCATCATAATCATTTTCATTGTTATTAATTATTACTATTTCCATTATGATTGTCGAATCATCATTATTCCATTGTCACCCCTAACTTTTTTGCCACTGCAAGTTAATTTGTCATTGTTGTCTCCCCTTTCTTGCCTTTTGATCCCTTGTCGATCACAAAACAAGCTTGAATTAAGATGTAATTTGGATTTAATAAAAAGCCTATAATGAAAGTCACAAGTCACAAAAAATCAAGACTAAAAATTAAAAATTGAAAACTATTTTTAATTTTTAAGAATTTCAAAATGTAAAACTAATTACAATCATATGGAATGAAGCCTAATGTTTTAATTTTAACTTTTGACCTATAATATCATATTTTTAGATAGAGTGATGATTTGTCTTCAAATAATTTTTTAAGAGAATTTCTATCGTGTCCCTGTTAATTTGTTTACATATGATAAATAAAATAAGTATTATAAAAAACGATAATGGAATAGTAACCTACTGGTTTTATTTTTAAGAGTAAACTATATTTTCTTATAATAATTTAAAATATACACTCCTTTTTATATGAGATAAATATGAATTGTAGTTTAATCTTTTTTAATATAAGTACGAATCACTTAATAGTGGAGACCAAATATGAAAATGTCTACTGATATTTATCTTTGTCTATAACTTTTAATGCCAATTTTGAAATTTCTTCTAAAATCTTTATTTCACTTTCCAAAATCCCAAAATTGATAACGGATAGGATATTCAAAACTAGTAGTTAATCATGTAAAAAAAATAACAAGAAAAAGGCTTCCGAAAATCTCATTTACATTAAAATGGACTCAAATTACATACATCTTTCAAGAAAGAAAAATGTATGTCCTAAAATAAAAGGAGAGCGAAGTATAATTCAAACTATTTTTTTCAGAAAAGAAAATATAATTTAAATAAATTCTGAAAATTAATACATAACTCGACGAGAGTGATAATAGATTTTTTTTATGTGTGGGAAATTAACAAAAAATAAAGCAGAAAGCGAAAAAGACTCGCTTTGTCGTAGGAAACATACTCACAGAGCATCATCAGCTATTAACTTATGAATAAGAGCTGGCGGGCATGCATCAAAAAAGATTAAAGGATTCTCTTCTAATGCTCCTTTTGTTGCCAACCAGTAAGCACACAGGTTTCCCTTCCTCATAGAATGTTGGAAAACAAGTTGCTAGTTCAAGTCTTTGAAACTTTGAATCTTGCCCACTATAGGGAAGTAAGGATGGGTGGGCACAACTCCATTGCAGATGAAGTTGATTGTCATTTTTGAATCGGATTCACCCGTGATTTTTGCGGATCCCCTCTAGTCAAACCATGCTAATACCATGGTATATTGCTTGAAGTTTTGAGTTCATTATTGTAGTGACACACACGAACCTGAATAGCCAAAAAGCCACTGGCCATAATGGTCTCGAACCAGTCCTCAAACCCGAACTTACCAGGATTGCCAATAGATCGAGCTCCCATCTTTGTTCAGTTTGTATCCATTTGTCTCCGGAGGAGGCCATCGAATTTGTCTTTGCTGCGGAGCCTTCTTCTGAGTTTGAAACACTGTAGAAACTATGCCATGCAGACTTGCCACATGGTTCAGTAAGACGATGTCTAAAGTTGTTTCATTGTTGAAGACTTCTTTGTTGCGTGCTTTCCAAATCAGCCAACATGTGATAGCAAAGAGATTCCCATGATCTAAGAAGCACGGATGGGGCACTTCAGCGGCATGTCCCGCGTCGAACTCACACCGAACACGAATACGGACATGACATGACTCCGGTGCGACGCGGTGCCAGGTGCTTCCGCCATCACCGAACACGGTTGGACAGCCGGACACACGCGATTACACGCGATCCAATAAGTGGACGCAGACACCTAAGCTATTTTTATTATTTATTATAAAAATTAAAAAAATGTTTACCAAATACGAACTGTTCTCATTCTCATGCACCTTCTTCTTCGTTTTCTCCTTGATATTTCCCGCAAGCGAACCAAATGCCTCCCTTACTGCATGTCGTCGCCTCCGTTTTCCCGCGCAGGTAGGCCCTTGTTTCTCTTTTCTAATTTGCTCAGCTACTCCCTGTTTCTCTTTTTTTCTTCTGTGGAGAATAGAGATACAAAAGTGTTATTGCTTTTTGTTTGTTTTTTGTATGCGCTGCCCTTTCTAGTTTCTTCTGGTATATTGCTTTTTGTTTTTTTTTTCGCTTAGAAATTGTTTACATTGATTTTTATTTTTTTAAAATTGTTGTAGAGATGAGTGCTTCTAGTCCTAGTCAAGCTAAAGAACAAGATGATGATACCAAACCTTTATGGACCTATGTTACAAAGATAAAAAGTGTAGGTGGTGGTGAAAATTATGAGATAAAATGTAATATTTGTGATGTTACCTTTAATGAGTTTTACACTAGAGTGAGGACACACTTGTTGAAGATTATTGGAAAGAGAGTTAGAGGTTGTCAAAAGATAACAAATGCCAAACTTATAGATTTGAAGAAGATAGACAATGAAGCTACATTGAGGGTGGAGAAGTCAAAAACAAAATTTGTGTCATTGCCTCCGGTTTCTACTCAACACCAAATGGATACAAACACTCTTGGTGTTGATCCAAAA
Source organism: Glycine max (assembly GCF_000004515.6). Lineage (NCBI taxonomy): Eukaryota > Viridiplantae > Streptophyta > Magnoliopsida > Fabales > Fabaceae > Glycine > Glycine max. The sequence continues at coordinate 16,577,195 of NC_038244.2, forward strand.
AAGAGAAAGACATCAACGGTAGAAAGTACCTTTAATTTGCAAGCTAGAGAGACACTTGATCATGAAATTGCTAGGATGTTTTACTCTTTGGGGCTGCCTTTTCATTTAGCAAGAAATCCTCATTATAGGAAGACGTTTGCCTATGCTGCCAACAATTATATCAGTGGTTACCAACCTCCAGGTTATAATAAATTAAGGACAACATTACTTCAAAATGAGAAGAGACATGTGGAGAACTTGTTACAACCAATTAAAAATGCATGGAGCCAGAAGGGTGTGAGCATTGTTAGTGATGGATGGAGTGACCCGCAAAGAAGATCTCTTATTAATTTCATGGCTATCACGGAGAGTGAACCTATGTTTGTAAAGGCCATCGATTGTTCAAATGAGATAAAAGACAATGATTTCATTGCCAAACATATGAAGGAGGTAATTATGGAGGTTGGACCCTCAAATATTGTGCAAATAGTGACGGATAATGCAGTTGTTTGTAAAGCAGCAGGTTTAATAATTGAGGCTCAGTTTCCTTCTATCTATTGAAATTCATGTGTTGTCCATACATTACATCTTGCTGTGAAGAACATATGTGCAGCCAAGAATACAGAAAAAACAATGCTATTTATCAAGAATGTTCTTAGATCACCCAAATTGCGAAGGATGCAATGTTTGTGAAAAACTTTGTCATGAGTCACTCTATGAGACTATCAATTTTCAATTCATTCAATTCATTGAAATTGCTATCCATTGCTCCCACAATATTTTCCTCCACTATTATAATGCTCAAGAGATTCAAGCAATTGAAGAAAGGACTCCAAGAGATGGTCATTAGTGACCAATGGTCTTCTTACACGGAAGATGATGTTGCAAAGGCTAAATTTGTGAAAGATACTTTGTTGGATGATAATTGGTGGGATAAGGTTGATTATATTCTTTCTTTCACTAGTCCTATCTATGATGTTCTTAGAAGAACTAATACGAAAGCTTCATCTCTCCATCTAGTATATGAGATGTGGGATTCAATGATTGAAAAGGTGAAGAATGCCATATATCAATATGAGGGAAAGGAGGAGAGTGAAGGATCAACCTTTTATGAGATAGTGCACTACATATTAATTGACCGTTGGACTAAGAGTAGCACTCCTCTCCATTGTATAGCTCATTCCTTAAATCCAAGGTAATTAACTCTATACTTTTTTACTTACATTTTTTTTAGAATTGCATAAATTCTAATCATGTATATATTTATTTTTAATTGTAGATATTATAGTCATGAATGACTAAGTGAAGATTCTAATCGAGTTCCTCCACATCAAGACATGGAACTCACTCGTGAAAGAGTAAAATGCTTCAAGAGGTTCTTTCTTGATGTGGAAGTAAGGAGAAAAGTGAATATTGAGTTTGCCAACTTCTCAGATGAAAGAGAAGGTTTTGATGATCTTGATTCTTTAAATGATAGAGGTCAAATGGATCCAAAAAAGCTTGATGGCTAATTCATGGCGTTAATGCTCCAATACTTCAAAAGGTTGCCCTTAAGCTACTTGCGCAACCTTGTTCATCTTCATGTTGTGAAAGGAATTGGAGTACGTATTCATTTATCCATTCTTTAAAGAGAAACAAGATGGCACCATATAGAGCTGAAGATTTAGTATTTGTTCATAGCAACCTACGACTTCTCTCAAGAAATACTCCACAATATCATCAAGAGGAAACTAAAATGTGGGATGTAGCTGGAGATGATTTTGGATCACTTGATGATTGTGGTATTCTTGAAATTGCTAGTTTGTCTTTAGATGAACCAGAGTTAGAGGGTGTCTTTTTCAATGATGATGATCACCTAGGGGGTGAAAGGCCTTAGATTGTGGAATTTTTTAAGACTTGAAGTTGCTAATTCATCATCTTGCTTTATAATTTTTTTTTTGTAAAGAAACGAAGCGTACAAATTGTATAATAAGGTCTCTTAGTATTTTTTGTAAGACTCATTATCATAGGAAAAGTTATTTTGAGATGATGATGAATATATAAATCTTGATTTTCAATTTAGATCTTTTATGCATATCGCTCATATTTAATTTTATGTAATTTTATTTTATTTAATTATATATATATAGCCGTGTGCGTGTCCTATATTTTGAACATTACAAGTGTCCATGTGTCTGTGTCCGTGTCGTGTCCGGTGTCCGTGTCAGTGCCGGTGCTTCATAGCCCATGATCACCAGTTGAATCTGTCTTGATCTAACTAAGAGTGCCCACTTGTTTGTTCTAAAGATCAACATCCAAATGCAGCATATTCCAAATTCTGTTTGCTTTGGGACAATCCCTCAACAAGAAAATAATGGATTCTTGAGATCGTCCACACCTGCAACAAGAAGAATCACTAGAGATATGACGGTTAGTTCTAAAAAGATTGGTCGGAAGACTTTGATTATCAACCAACCTGAGGAAGTGTTTGATATATATTTTCCGGTAGGTGGAGCGACCACACCCAGGATCCCTTTCCGGAGAGATTGACAACGAGTTGACGAGCTTGATTAAGCCAATGAAAAACAGATGAAGGTGGGTAAGAACCATCAGAAGAATGAGCCCAAATGATCCTGTCTAGGACGATTTTATTCAAGAAGAGACTTTAGACTTCTTTTTTTAACTAGTCAAGAATAGTAGTGAATACATGATCCCAGCACCAACAACCATTTATCCAGAGATCTATAATGGAGAGGCCAGCATCTCGATACAATGTCCTAAACCATTTAACAAATGATTCCCTTATGAGACTAGCGATCATACCAAAGTAAGCTAGTCCCTTGGCCCGCTCTAAACATGTATCCTGGTTCTAAGATATCAAAGGCTTTTTTAATGGATGCCTAACACGAAGCTCCTAGAAACTCACGTAAATGAAGGATAGACTCACCATGCAGATATTTGGTATCCATAAGTTGAATCCAAATCTTCTTTGGTGTTGAAGTACAAGTGTGAGGTGAAGTTCCACATCGAGTAGAAGTGAAAAAGTTGAACATCATATAAGCGAGAAGAAAACCCATAAACATGAGCCTTAAGGTTTTGGGTTAAAGTGTGGTGTCAAGTTCCCTTGTGTACCAAACTCAACCCATTTTACTGTAGGAAAAATTGATGCAAAAATTAGAAAAAAGGCCTTGAAGAAAAATTGAAGAAGTGGACAGCTTGCTTAGCGCGCCACCTAGGCTTAGCATGTGTCCACGCTTAGTGCACAACTCAGGTTTAGCGCGTGGAAAAGCCCACAACAAAGCCCAAAGGCGTGATTAGCGTGAAAGCCCGTGTTAAGCGCGAAGTTAGCGTAAATATTAAGTAACCTGGAGCCTATATAAAGAGGAGGAAGCAGAAGAAAAGGAGACCAAGTCTCAGAGCTATCCAAAGCCTGGGGCTATCCTTTAGGGGAAACCTTTTTTCTTAGTCATTCTCCTTTTTCTTGCTATTAGTCATCCATCCCTTTCTTTTATTAAACTTTGAAGTGTAAAGTCTCTCATGACTATGAGAGGCTAAACCCCCTCGGTTGGAGCCTAACAGCCAAAACCCTTGTAATGTAACTGTTATTCTTATCTATTAATGCAAATTTCAATTTCTATTGCTCTTTTTTGTTTTTCATTATTATTGTGTAGTTTGGCTATCTATGCATTTGTTTTTAGGGGTTATTCATTGAGAAATGGTAATTTAGAAGTGGGTGGAAATTAGGAAAGCAATTAATAGAGAAAAACATTAATATTGCATCAAGGGTAGTTAGGCATGCTAGGCTCCAACATTATCACATTCTGAACTCATCTTTTGCATTTAAGCTATTGTTTAATTTTCTTGTTATATTTTTCTTTTTCCCTTTTTACTCTCAAATTTCACAATTACAATTTCTTTCCTCTTCTACTTTTTATGTTGCTTACAAATTGGGTATTTATCAACGCAAGTGCAAACAAAGTTCCTGTGGACTCAACACTCGGTCTTCCATTTTAATCTTTACTACTTGTGATAAAATTGGTACACTTGTCAATCTGTTAACACCATGCAACTTAAAAAACAAAGAATTTGTTTCTCCTCATAACAAACTTTAGGCACAAGATCAATATGGGATTATGATTAGAGCCATGTGGCTGAAGAAGCTCTACCAAAGCATGTGGGAAGAGAATTCTTTAATCAGGGTTGGATTGGCACTTATCAAGCCATTTACAGACGTGGCTTCCATTAATATGATTTCTTTGCCACATGAAAAGACCCCCCACCATGTCCATCTCAATCAAGTGGAATGAATTTAAGGCATTCGTAAATTTACAGGCTTTTATTAAAGAAAAGTTACCTCCCATTGTTTTTTAGGGAAGAAGTACTTTGTTCCAATCATCCATAACAATCCATAGATCCATGCCCATAATAACTAGGTAGTCCTAAAAGTTGGACCGAATATTTGGAATTGGAGAGGCATACACAATTGAGCAAACCAACTAGCAATCAAGCTTCTTAATATTGAAAGTGATTGATAATTACAAAATTTATGTTTAATTGATAGTCAATTTTGGCTAAGAATGATTAAAATTCATTTATTTTACTGTTGTTTTTAATGAAATAATGAGGAATTTAATATCATGTTAATTTTTTACCAGTAGGATTGAAAAGAAGTAAATTACAAGTGCTTTGGAGGAAAATTAAAGTAAAAAGTTGAAGATTAGGACAACTCGCTTAGCACGCAAGACAGGATCAACGCGTCTCCTCGCTCAGCGGCCAGCTCAGACTTAGTGCAAAGAAGCCTAAAGGGGCGCTTAGGTGAATCCTGCGCTAAGCGCGATGTCACATGAATTTTAAACTACTTTAGGCCTATAAAAGGAGTAGGAAGCAAAGGAGAAAGACACACCGAGACTCATAACTCTCTAATGAATACATCCAAAGCCTGAACATCTCTAATAGGGGAAACCCTCCTTCTCTAGACATTCTCCCTTTTTCCTTTATCCATCTCTTTTCTTCTATCCACATCAGCACCTAAAGTGTAAAGTCTCTCATGACAATGAAAGGTTAAACCCCCATTGTTGGGAGCCTACCAGTCAATGACCTTGTAATGTAATCTTTTCTTACTATCTATTTAATGCAATGCCAATTTTTATTGTTTTTTTTCCTGTGCTTTATTGTTATTATGTGGCTTGATCATTCATGCATTTGTTTAGGGATTAGGCATTGGGAAGTGTTTAATTTCTAAAGAACTGGAAAATGACATTTAAACAACTCATTTTTAGGGATAGAGTGATCTTATTTTGTCTATGCATACATTTCTAAACTTCATGTAATTTACTATTTTATCTCTGTAAAAGGATTTATGAGAGATAATAGATAAATTAAGCTTTTCATTGGGAGGGATCAAGATTAGTATCTTAGTAGATGTGGGTGAAAATTGGAAAACATTAAATAGAGAACCTTAACATTACATCAAGGGTAGTTAGGCATGTTAGGCCTCAACATATTTTAAATTCTGGATTTACCTTTAAGCATTCAAACGCATTATTATCATCTTTATCATCTTTTACTTTAAATCTTTATCTTATTTTTTTACCTTTCTTTATCTTCTATTTTAAATTCCTTATCTCTTGCTTTTACATTTGGTTGGCACCAATCTAAGTATAAATAAAATTTCTATGGACTCGACACTCAGACTTCCGTTTTACTTTATTACTTGTGACAATTTGATACATTTGTCAATGAGTTAACAAAGATCATCTGAGGATTTGAATCAACCAATGAATAATTAAAGTCATCCCTACTAGACAAAATCCAGATTCGACCCGAGTAGCCTCTAGCTTCTTGGATGAAAATAGGTTTGTAACCCTCTCCAAGCCACGTCTTCTCTATTGCATGAAAAGGAACATGTGTCTTATAAATCATGATCAATGAAGGGTGATGATGCTTGATCAAGTCCTTCAAATGACGCCAAGTTTTTATACCCACCACTGCAGAAATGAGAGATAGAATTAATCAGTTTTAACAATAGGAAGAAAAAAAGACATTTATATTGACTCTCACTAATTATTTTCAAAATTGATATTAGTCATATATAATTGATGGTTCTTGCTCTTCAATTTGGAATTTTTAACATGTTGGTGTTATTTAGGCATCAATACTACATATGTGACCTTTAACAATATTTCTTTGCTTAACACTTGGTAAAAATAAATTGACATTTAAAAAAATATCATCAAATATGAATAAATGTTACTAATATATTTTCGCGAAATTTTATCACATGTTGTGAATAGCTCATACCACTAAAATATATTAATAACATTTATTTATATTTGACCACAATTTTTAAATGTTGCCAAAAAAATTTAGTAACATTTTTACTTAGATAAAAAATGTTGTTAAAAGTTATTGTGTAATGGTACTTGAAATTAGATGCTATATAAACATGGATATGTTTTCGTGAATTTATAACAAATAAAAACAAATGTATAAAAAATGAAAAAAAAATTATTATATTTTATAAATTTGTCATGTTACTTATTTATTTTCTCTTTTCTTTAACTGTAATTAATTACTAAACATTCCTAAGATCTTTTGCACACAAAAATTATACTAACGACATTCCCTTTGTAATTTGTATAATGTAGTTGCAAGTAAGCATGTATTGCTGGAGTTTTACGAATTTTCTGCTTTGGTCTTGTTATTTTAATGAGCTTCTTAGATTCTGTAGTTTAGTTTGTTAAAGTGAATTATTGCTCTAGGGAATAAATAAAGCATCTGACATTGATCTCACTACTATTATGCCCTACCTCTCTACCCCAACCCTAGCTAGCCCCAAAACAATCCCAAGGTGCAACCCCAAATTAAGGAAATAAGTCTGAGCAACCCATTAATTTAATAGCCTTAAAACACTGGCCACCAGCTTTTGCGCTCCACTTTATAATAAAAAGGAATACTGAATAAATGAAAGAAAGGAAAGAAAAAGTAACATATGCAAAGTTTCTCAACCCCAACTCTATAAAATACTGAGACCCCATAACTTTAAGTTTCTTCAACAGCTAGTAAGAAAGCAAAACACAACACTTAAAGCTTTAGCCAAAGGTTTGTTTGGTTGCACATACAAGGAAATATATATCACAAAGGTGAAAGAGGAAAAGTATATGGGAAAGGATATTAAATATTTCATTTCCTACATATGGTTCATTTGCAAGCCATGAATTGAGTATTATTAATTCCACACAAAAAATTTCTTTAGTTCAGCAAATGATGGCTGGGAACCCTAACTGGTGGACTATGCATCCACCATCTTTGATCCCTCCCCAGTATGTGTTTGGATCTTCTTCAATTCCTTTTAATTCTTCTACACAAAACCAAGAGCCCCCTCAGTCATTGAGCCAACTTCTTTTGTAAGCACTCTCTTTCTCTCTCTCTTCTTTGTGCATGCCTGCAGTTTGTGGCTTCTTGGTCAATACATATCTTCCACTTTCTCCTTTTAAGTGTTTGAAAAACTGTTTGTAACAGCTTACATATTATACTTTCTTTTTCCTTAATCATCAAGCTTTCTATTCTTCTTCTTCTCTTCTTATTTTTGTATTAATTGTTGTAAAATTTTCTTGGTTATGCTTGTTTTGCAGCACTGGTTTACCAGGAGAGGAAGAGAGAATTGCATTCAGTCCTTTTCAATCAAAAAAGTTGGATGAATGGAATGACCAAATGCTTAATATTCCGTCCCCTATAGTTCCAATGCCTGATGTAATAAAGCAAGAGGTTTCCCAAAGTGGCAGCTTATATCACCATGGACATGATCAGGAATTTCAGGTTTCTGGGGCACCTTGGTCACATATGGTGCCAATTTCTTCTTCCCCTAGGTCTAGTGTTGCTAGCTTCAGTAGTAATAATTTATTGGATTTCACTTACAACAAGACAGATCATAGGAAGAACCAACTACCAGATACATCCGAGGTAATTAAGACTGATCATGTTCTTAATTATTATTCCTTCTTTTATAAATTCTCTCATCTATAGAGTCTAGACTTTCACCTAATTTTCAGTACTAATTTTAACATGCATAGATTATATATTAATTATTGCTTCAAAATTATTTTTCATGAATATGTGTCTCTTGTGCTCTTCTAGTGTAATAGCACAGCCACTGCTGGAGTTTACAAGAAGACTAAGAGCCAACCATCTTCAAGCCAACCACCTCTCAAGGTGACTACTCTCACTGCCTCATCACTTTCACTACTAATTAAGAGAGAGAGAGAGTTAATTACTGAGTGTTTGGTTGTGTGTTGTCTTTCTTGATTGTCTCTCTCTAAAAAACTGTAATATTCTTTTTGCAGGTAAAATATGCATGATAGTTGAAAGTGAGAAAAACACATGATGAATTCATGTACTAACTTAGCTTCCTTAAATATTATGAAATCTCTTGTAATCACAGGTGAGAAAGGAGAAGCTAGGTGATAGAATAACAGCTCTTCACCAGCTAGTTTCCCCATTCGGAAAGGTAATAAACAAAACCATTAATTATTACAATCGCTACATACACAATAAACACTCACAAAATACAAAAACTAGAAACCAATAAACCATAATTACAAAGCGCCTTATGTGTCTGGTTTTACTAGTCTCTTTAAGGAGAGACCCCATATGAACAGTTATTTTTATGATATCCAACTCCTCCAAATACTGTTTTCCTCTTTCTTTTTTTCCACATTTATCGTAATCTCATTTTTAACCTTAAAAGAGACATATATATGACCGGTGTTGTGGTTGTGGTATGTGTGTGTGTGTGTTTCACTTTTGCAGACTGACACAGCTTCCGTCTTGTTAGAAGCCATTGGATACATAAGATTCCTTCAGGGTCAAATTGAGGTGATGTTTCTCCCTCATATTTTTATACCCTCCTGCAAGCTATTGATCTGTGTTGGTGATAGAGCATGCAGTTAAAGTGTCACCAATTTTAATGTTAATTTCTCTCATATAACATTCTTTAGTTTTATTTTCCTTCTTGGGTGCAGGCACTCAGTTCTCCTTACTTGGGCAATGGATCAAAAAACATGAGGAATCCACAGTCTGTAAGTACCCACTTTCCAAAGTTTCTCTCTCTTTCAATTCGTTTATACTAACTCTCTCAAATTAACACGCTCACATATATGGCATACCTATACACACATTTTGAGTAGGACAAAAATACCTACTAAGACATATAATTGAGGGGAAAGTTTCCTCTTTTCTTTATTTTCTTTTGAAGCAACAGGTACACGGAGAAAGAAATTCTGTATTTCCTGAGGACCCCGGTCAGGTATGCTTGCTTTATTGGATCCATCAATTCATTACAATCAAATTAGGAGGAGGCTCTCTTTTGTAATTATTACTTAAATATTTAATCAGGGAATGAAAAAAGCCATAAAAAAATAACAAGGCTTTCTCAGCTTTTCATAACATCTTTATAAAGCTAGTGAAAAGTATAATGCGAGGCTGCATTTCTCATTTGAAGTCAAAAAGCTTGGAGAGAGAGAAGTTGAATTTACTAATACTTTTTTTTTTTCTCTTTCCTTTTTTATTTCCATCTAGCTGTTGAATGACAATGGCCTGAAAAGAAAGGGAGCTCCAAACCAGGTATTCTTTCTTTTTATGCAAAGGTGTACCACGCTTATTATGTCTTTCATTTACTCATGATTATTATCTTGGATATCTTATAAGGTTCATCCTAATCATTATTATCATTATCACCATTAGTTGCATAACTGTGCAGTAGATGCATGCATATATGGCCCAGGCAAAACTATGTATTCAGGCTTTGCATTAATTAATGACGAAGATAATATATTCATTGATGACATTTCATTCATTAATTACCATCTAATCATTTATTTCATTATTAATTAATTAATTAATCAGGATGCAAAAGATAAGCCAAGCGACTTGAAGAGTAGAGGACTGTGCTTGGTTCCTGTGTCTTGTACCCAACATGTTGGAAATGAAAATGGAGCTGATTACTGGGCACCAGCATATGGAAGTGGATTTTAACAGCATGGAAGAAAACTTATGGATGATATAACATCGTGAGCAGTCAATCTGTGATAATGAAAAGGCTGATTGCTCACGATGCTATATGACATTCATGAATTGAAGAAAAAAAAAACTTATCCATTATGATGTACTGTCTCTAATCTAATTAGGTTAACACAATAAGTTATTAATAAGTGTTGTCAAAACATTAATTAAGATGCAATTTTAGTTTTTCTAAACATGCATTTTCTGAGGTAGCAATTATTAATTCCTGCTTTTGTTATGAAGGATATGATTATTGATAATTAGCATTCTGTCTATGTTAATTTGTTTAAGATTGTAATATCTACGTACGTTAATTCATTCCCTCCCATCTTCGTATTCTTCTTTACATTTTTTTTTCAAGTCTAATGTCTGAAAGAGTACAGGAACTCATCATGACGACCTTAATTTGTTACTGATGAGATATAAAATGGACGAAGAGCTAATACCTGTGTATTTTTAACATAAACAAGTTTTAGCATTAGTTTATATATACATAGTAAAAATAGAGCATAAAATTAACTTATAGTGGGCAAAAGAAATCAAGAAGAGGTGATGGAAAAAGAGAAAGTGAATATCATATGGATTCTCATGCTAATTAATGCGAATCAAATATTAAATATACTTAATAAAAACGAGAAATAATGATTATGATCTTTTTAATTAATCTCCTCTGTTGAATTATCAAATTAATTTGGTCTAGGAGACCATGAAAATTTAGAAATAATAATAAATATAATTAATGTAATTTATATCGTTATCCTGGTGAAAATAATAAAATTATGTGTACAGCCACTAGTTAGTTAAAACATATCACTGATATATATGATATCAGTACTAATATATATAGTTTATATATAGATGAATAAGTAGGTGCGATGACGTATTTTTGCGGATACATCTTTTCATCCATTCTTATACAAGCATGAAGCATGCATTAGAGATTTAAAACAAGAATGTACAGTTTATCTATTCCTATTTTGAAATGCTATAAGCTATACGGTATTCTTCAGACAAATCAGAAATAAGGACTATATATACAGACACGAATGCATGCATTGAAGAGAAAAATCTTCACTGTCAACTGTCAAGCTTCGAACTGAAGAAAATTAATTTGTACGCATATATGTGAGGGGCACATGCATTATATGATGATCATAATTCATAAGTACTTTTCTTTAAAATCATCACGTTAATCATATTATTTTTCTCTTTGATGGAAGGTCTATCTCTGATTTCAAACTATATATATACATATAAGAAACATATATATTATGAATACATGTTGTTTGCACAGAGAAAGTTTGACACTAAAGGTGGAATACTGCACCAGTACTACTCATGATTATAGCAATGAATATGAATTTGTTTATTAACCGTCTCTAAAGATAGTTAAAAATAAAACAATTAAGTGGAGGGATGTGAACAGTTGATGGCAGAGACATTCATGTGAATGGATATATTAATTGTTTGGCTGACCCCGAATGTATATATATGGACCCCATCTCAGCTCTCGGGTCATTTTTGGATCACCTTTTAGTTCAACTACTCAAGTGCCCCCATGCCCCATTTCTCCCACGCTCACAACCCCAACTGGCACTTTCATCATACTTACGTTACATATTGCATCATCTCACACAATTAAATTATTATATAAAAGTTATAAATGTTAAGTTGATTTGAGGAAAACTAGATTCAAATTATTTTTTTAGGTAATATTTTGTTTTGAGTTTTGTAAAAAGAAAAGATATTATTAAAAATAAAAATTCTACTAAAATTCAGTGAGATTTATCGACAGAGATATTAATGATAAAAAAAAAACAAACCTAATGGCCAGTACTTCTTAAATGAATTTGTCTCTTGCAAATGTGAAGTTAGGAATTTGTGTTTTCATATGCTGCCTTAATTCCCACTTTCAAATGTAAAGCCAAAGGGGTAATGACTGGTGATTACCTTTTATCCACTAGCAAGTCGTTTATATATAAAGAATGGTCATGCTAATGATAAATAATGAATTAGTTAAGTGATTAGTCCATTACGGAAATTTAATTATTGGCCTATACATTTGTACTGTTTTTCACGATGACGTACCCCATGTAAAGTTGTAGATTAATTAGAATTTTTTTTATATGTGTATAAATATATTAATTATGTGAGAAAAAGCAAAAGTTAAAAGTTTGAATGTGATTGTATCATTTGTTCCCTAGCATGTCCCTCTTTTTTTTTTTCTGAAAAATAGCATGTCCTTCTTAATATGCTTTCCATTGTTAAAAACAAAAGGGAGACAAGAATAATTCAAGAAATGAATTTATGTTAAACACGCGTGCACACAATGAATATACATTAAAATAGAAATCTTAAGTTATTATCTAAAAAAGTAAATAAATATCCATCTTTCTTTCACAAATGTTGGGTAATCACAGGAATTTAAAAATGGCGAAAGATCTTAAACAACGGTCGATCGAGCAGAATCATATAAGTGATCAATCTTACATAGCAGTAAAAACAAAAAGGTTTCTTAAAATATATCCGTTGTGTAATAAATGGGGCTTAAATATAAGAGAAATTTATCAATAAACTATAACAATCATATAAAAATTTGACATCACCATTTAACTCAAAATCTTAAAATTTAATTTTATAAATTTTTTATTTATTTATATATTACTTAATATTTTTATTTCTATCTTAGGTAAGACTTCACTTCATATTTATACTTCAATATCTAAATCAAAATATTAAAGATTGGTACATGATTTTTATCAGTAATTTATATATATTACAATATGGTAAACTTGTACATTCACACCCACATCTAATATGGAATTTCTTACATATTCACAAGATGCCATTGTCATCATTCATAAAGTTTAACGTAACTTTACAATTAAATAGAAAAAGAAAATTGCAATTAGGGTTAGTCAATAGTCATCTTTAGAATTTATTTTCTTTGTGAAATAATCGATCATCATTATAATTTGTAACAGTTAAGATGGTTCCCAGATCTGTCTAAGTAATTTTATATAATGTATATGCAAACTGAAATTATGATAAAATGCATGTATGAGAATAGTAAATTATAAAGTTTTAATATTTAATAAAATCCACAAATATAGAAATAATAATAAATACTACACGTGCATACATTACCTTATAATGAGACAAAAGAACAAGAATGATATGGGTTAAATTATAAAGAACAAAATTACAAAAGCAAAGGGTTATGGGTGAATCTTTATACCCTTGTTTTTAAATAATAGAGTAGTGCTTGGGCCGTGTTGCTTTCTGTTTGTCTTCACCTTCTAGCCTTCGTGCTGCCAAGCCAACCCTAGGAAGAGAGGAAGAGGAATCACATGCAAGGATATATGAAAAGAGAATGGAATATTACATAATAAAATCTCTTTTAAATAAAAGATAATTCATTACATTCTTATAGTATGTTTGTTTCTCGTTTTTAAAAACTGTTTTCTGTTTTTAAAAATATAAAAAATATTTTATTAGAGTAATTTTTAAAATTATTTTCAAAATTAATATCTTTTTAAGTTTTAAAATGAAAATAAGAAAAACTTTAAATTGTTTTGATTTTCTACATTTTTTGGAATTCAATGGACCTAATAAGTCCAAAAGGAAAAAGACATTAGTGAAACTAAGCGAGAAGTAGGAACTCACATAACATCATAAATTAACAACACTGACTAATCTCAGTAGGAATCTCTCATTATATATAAACCACATGGTTAGGCTCTTGATTACAAGCCATATTGGCCAACGCATTAACACTCCATGTTCAGAGGTTGATGGATTACTTAGACAAGACTCCAACCATGTACACTCCTTGCTGTCGATCGTCTCACCTTCGATATATACTTGAAAATTTTCCATTACTCATATTCCTCCTTACATTTTTACATCTTACATCTCCACTTCTAACTTTCTAAATCTTTTTTTTTTAATTTTTTTAAAAATACTTTTTAAAAGTAAAAAAAAAATAACAATCAAATAACCCTAAATATTTGGGAGAAAATCTTAAACCATTATTTTCTCAATGGAATTTATGCAGGACAATAGTTTATTATATATATATATATATATACATTTTAAAAACATCTTGGCCCAAAGCAAAAACTCTTATTTTTTTCGTTTCATCTATATTATCTTCTATGTATAAAAGATAAAGTATGAGATAAGAAAATATCATGCATGTCAAATTCTTTTTTACTTTTATGTTACATTAATTAGCAAAATACTAATGTTAATTCTTTTTTACTGTCTATTTTTCGTAAGTCTTGTCACCGTATAGACGTAGTAGTTATATTGTCACGCTTAATTTTTTAAAGTTTGTCCAGCGCAACTTCAGCTCTCTCAGATACTATGGGCGCCATGTTGATTTAGGCTGTAATTTTGTTTTATTTGTTCTTGACTGATAAAAATAAATAGTGTCACGCTTAAAAGTATCCATTCAAAATTTTTAACTCTATTTAACCTAAAATGGGGAGGGGGGGAGTATAAAGGCAAAAATTAAAAATCATTTGATTAAATTTGTTCTAATAGTTAAGATTTTACTCATTTTGTTCTTAATTTTGATGTGTTGATGTTAGGTAATAAATAAGAGAAGGGTTGAGCATAAAATAGAAAGTTCCAATTAAAAAACTGAAAGTTAAATTAAAGAAGATCGTTTGGTGCCAAGAAGGCTAAAAGCACGACATATGAACGCTCATGGTACCCTTTACTGAATGTCTTTAACATGATAAGGGAATTCTAATTTCTAAGGCATACAGGCATTCCACCCCTATATAAAGGCATGTCAAAAATATTGAGGGGAGTCAGGGGACCTTTTGCTCATTTCTCTAGTAGCCATAATAACACCCCTTCTTCTTGGATTCTCTCTTGGAGCTTTTGGTGGGTATATGAAAAACATTACCGTGGAATCTCTAATTTTTTCAAGGATCAACGAAATTTTCTAGGGTCAAGTGAATTTCTATAGATTTAATTTATGAACAGTTGATTTAGTTTTTAATAGAAAAAGAATCTCTTTATTTTTTGTACTCATAATTATTGTTTTTCATACTTAATTTCTAAGAACCCGATATCTCTAGCTTAAGACGATTTTAGGTTTTTATATTGAGTGAAAATTTGATATAAAATCATGCTATGAAATATGACTTGTGTAATTTTCTAGGATAAGAATAGTCATTGAATACTTACCTCAACTTTAATCCAAACATGCATTAAATCAAGTTCAGTTCTTCTATCTATGTTTTTTATACCTAAAATCCTCAAATTATTGTTATCTATCCAAATATTTGCCGGTTTGTAATGGATTTCTAGCATGCAATAATTTTATAAAGTTTAAAAAGTAAAAAAATTAGTGAAAACTTGATAAAATTTGAAAGATTTTACAAAATGAGGGATAAGGGTTTAAAGAGGAAAATTTGAGATTTATTTTATTTTATTTTTTACCTAAATTTGATGTTTAGATTGTGGGTTTAGAATAGAAAAAAGTTCAATTTTTTTTATTAATTTAATTTGTGAATAATTTGAGGAAACAAAAATTGACAGCTTTTAATAGAAAGAAAACAATTACTTAATTTGAAAATAGGAATATTTAACGGACTCAAGAATACTCGGAAAACTAAATTATAGAAAGCAAAAATGAAATTAGGCTAAATTTTTTTCCTTAAAATTATGGGAAATTCTAATATAGTTTATGAGATTAGTGATAACTGCTAAATAATTGTGAATTAATAGTAAATAATTAGTCAAATTTTGGCCTGAAATTAATTATTTAGCAGTTATTTGTGATTAAAAGTTAGAAAGTTAATTAAATTGAATTTTTGGTTGCAGATACGAAAATTGAAGCTACATTAAGCAAAAAGGCAACAAAAAGTGAAGGAAAAGAAGAAAATCTGAAGCAGGCTCAGCCCAATACGCATGCTCAGCGCGCGTCATGCGCTAAGCGCACCTACGAAGGCCCAAAGCCCACTTCAGTAACTATAAACAGAGAGCAAGTCCAAGGGAAGCAGACACCACCACAGAACCCTCCTCTCCTAGGGGTTTCATTTACTCCCTTTCTTCCACCCCTTTTCATTCTCATTGTAAAGCCCTCAATGGCCATGAGTGGTTAAACCCTTAGTTAGGGCCTGGCAGGCTTAGAAGCCAATGTGATGTATGATGTACTCTTCACTATTTATCAATGCAATACAGGTTTTTCTTTCCTATTTTCTTTTCTGTTTTTATCTTGCATACTCATCTTTATATTCCGTTAGGGGTTAGTCCACTCAGGAGAGACTAACTTCTAAGTAAGATTTAAAGAAGATATGCATGCATTAGTTTTAGGGGTTAGACGCTCGGGAGAGGATAACTTCTAATAGAACACGAAGAAAAGATATCATACTAAAATCATTGCTAGGCATAGAGTGATTGCATTATGCTCATGCGTCAAAGCAAACATCTAGAATTAGAACTTCATGCATTTTATCTATTGAGCCTTTGCCTTTTGCAAAGGCATTTGGGAGATAGATAGGTAGAATAGGCTTGTCATCGTGAAACATCAGAGGCAAGGCAAGTAAATGAATAGATGTGGGTAAGGTAGAATCACTTGAAGTGATAAAAGAAAAAATCATAAACTCATACATCCTAGGCAGACAAGGCAAGTCAGTTCCTAATATTATTTTATCGTGAATTTATCCTTTATTTAAATCTTTTATCTTTCTTATCTTTCATCTTTTTCTTTATCTTTAAATATCTTATCTTTTCTTTTATGTTCTAATTTTATCTTTAAATATCTTATCTTCTATCTTTCTTTATCTTTTATTTTAAATTCTTATCTCTTGCTTTTAAATTGAATTTGCATTAATCTAAGTACAAACAAAGTCCCTGTGGATTCGACACTCGGACTTCCGAGTACTTTACTACTTGTGACGATTTGGTACACTTGTCAACGAGTTAACAATTAGCGATAAAGTTAGTTTTGCTGTTACGTTTAGTCAATAGACATATTGATGTGGCCTTTAAAAAAAAAATAGACATATTGATGTAGTACATTATTTGTTTCATCATAATTATAAATTTTTATTTTGTGAAATAAATAAACAAGTATATTTCTTCTTCTTTCTGTATTTTTTTCAAGTATTTCTTATAATATATGATAGTCTACTTAACGATTTTTTTCATAAAAGTATTAAAAATAATAAATTTTTAAAAATAAATTTATTAATTTCAACTTTTATTTTTAAAAAGTTAAATAAGAATAAAAGGTGAAAAAAAAGTTAAATAAAAAACAAGTATAAAAAGTGAAACAGAAGCAATATACGCGAGTGTTTGACCAAGATAGAAACAGAGAAACAATATATGCAAACAGAAGCATAGTTATCACTTATTAACATGGTCAAAACTGCAGTTTGGTCCACTTTTGTGAGACCGCAATATAAACCTGCACATTTCAATCTCTTACCCCTTCCATTTCTGAAGCTGAATTCATCCAATTGGAGCTTTCGGTAATACCTTTTTCTCTCCATTTTTTTTTTTCCTTTTTTCCCCCTATTTATGTGGGGTTCATGTTTCAAGTTCCTGTGCAGTGGGACCAACACAGTACATAACAAGCGACCCAATTGGCCAAAGCCTTTGTCACTGCGCTCAAAATCTGCTCTTGCTGTTGCTGGAGCTGACCCTTTGGAAATGGCAGAGGATTGGAACCGCACAGCCCTTCTTGTGATCGACATGCAGGTACTTATTTACTTAATTTCCAATGTTGTTCCTTCTCAGAGAGAACATGTTCTCGGAGAAATTAAGCTCTCTCTCTCTCTCTATCTATCTCTCTATCTATCTATCTATCTGCAGAAAGATTTTATAGAAGATGGGAGACCCATGCTAGTAAAAGGAGGCAAATACATTGTCCCAAATGTTATTAAGGCTGTGGATGTTGCTAGGCAGCGTGGAATTCTCATAGTTTGGGTAACATCATTCTTTTTATGTTGTTCCTTGTCTCTGGATAATGATCTTTCATGTTGGGGAAGGTGGGGGTGATGTTTCAAATGTAAACCAATGTCTTCCTTTCTATGAAATGAAACAAATATTAATGAGTTACTTGTTTGCCTGATGAATGCCTCCGTGCTTGGTGAAGTTGCTAGAAAAAGTTTAATAGGAATGCACTAACCAATCAGAAATAATTATTAGTATGACTTTTTAAATGTTTATTATAAAAGTCAATAAAATTACCATATATTACAGTTTGTGATTAACCGACAATGTAAAGAATCTTTATACTGTATATATTATTTTTTCATTCAAGTATTGTTTGATATTAGGGAAAGAATATCAAAATGTATATAATTAAGTTTGTTTTAGTTTTCATAATTCATTAGGTTCTTGATTTTTAAGATTTTATTTATACATACCCGGATATGTGCTCTGAATTTTGGATCAGAGGTTTGTTTTTTGCTTGTCTTCTTGAATTTGAAGAGACAAAATTATCTCTTTGCTTATGTTTTCTTACAAACTAATGGTGACATGACAAAGTTATTTTCCGTGGGCAATGCTCTGCACATGTTTAGCAGCCAACACAGAGAAATCAAAGTCTTATACTGTTGTTTTCACTGGACATTTCGGTCTGTTGACCATCAATAAAATAGTTCCATGATGTTGAATTCTGTCTCCTAAAATGTTTCCAGGTAGTACGGGAACATGATCCCTTAGGAACAGATGTTGAGCTCTTTCGTCGGCATCATTATGCAGCAGGGAAAGTTGGTCCAACTTCTAAAGGAAGTGAAGGTGCAGAGTTAGTTGATGGACTGGTAATTAAAGAAGGGGATTATAAACTTGAGAAAACCAGGTTAAGTGCATTCTTTGCTACACACCTTCATTAAGTCCTTCAAGGAGCAGAAATTAATAGTCTGGTGGTCACTGGTGAGTAGTAATAGTTGTAATGCACAATGTCAACTTACTTACGGTTTTATATTTATGCATTGACTTCATATAGTTAAATCTGTAGGTGTTCAAACTCCGAACTGCATTAGGCAAACTGTGTGTGATGCCGTAGCATTGGACTATCAGCCGGTAACTGTTATTGTTGATGCTACAGCAGCAGCCACACCTGATATTCATCTCGGTATGTATATTTCAATGTCTCAGATGTTTTTGCGATTGACAGGAACTTTATTTGAATAATCATCTTAGAGAAGATCTTCTCTGCAGTAGATATTTAAGTAGATAATGATTTTTAGCTTTGCAATGTCCTTGTTTTTAAAAAAATTCTGTTATCTCTGGAATAGTATCAATTAGTTAACATATATTATTCACTCATATGTCCTAGAACTCTGTGCAGAGAGAGATTGAACTCCGATCTTTATAAAGTGCTGCAATTAGTTAGTTTGGCATATGAATACTAGAATTTGGTCACTTTACAAGTTGTACCATTGTTAGAGATTAAGAAGTTATCTGACTCTGCAGATACCTAATAAAGTAAACAACATCTAGTAGGTCAGTACTGATTTCTGAAGAGGATTTTCTATGAAGACATTTTTTTTAAATGACAATTCATAATTTTCTATGAGAGGAATGTAATGTCTCATAAGTGGTGACTTGTTTGAGGAGTCGAGGACGAATAGTTGTAAAATCAAAATTTCTTGCTGAGTCTTCTTACTCTGTGGAGTTAACATGGTTGCTCTGGGACATATTTAATGCTATCATATACCACTCTTCTTTAAATTCATTTCTTCTTTTTATGTACCAAAAGAAAATTCATTTCTTTTTGTGGATACCTTCTGATATTATAGATACCTTCAAAGCAGGTAAACTTTTTTTTTTTTTTCAAAAATATGATCAAAGTTCAGTTGATGGCAATGATGACCAATATTTCGTTGGTTTCAGCCAATGTGTTTGACATGAAAAATATTGGAGTTGCAACCCCAACATTACAAGAATGGAGCGAACCCAAAGTTTGATCTTATATGAAGCATGCTACTTTTTGCACCTAGTGGTGTACTGGTGTTCAATTCCAAGACTCAAGAAAGGTGCTGACGTCTTTGACAGGTTATCTACATGGCTAAGTTTGTTTATTTTAATATTCACTTCACTTTTGTTGTGACCACTATTAACTTATTTTTTCTAGTCCAATGCACTCCAATTTAGGGGGAAAAAACCTAGTTGCTTGTTAGGAACCAAGCACGGGAACGGGAACAACCTAGCTTCGAGGGCTAGGAACCTCCATAGAAGAAGAGGGAGAAAGCGAGAGAGAGACTAAGGGGGAGAACTTTTCTGATATATTTTCAGCATAGCATTGCAGAAGCGCTTCTTACAATATATAAGGGCTACCAAGGGACAAGTTCCTGACAACAATAACAAGAAAATACACAAATCCAGGGAATATCCTAACAGAATGATATTCCCTTATTCACCACTACAAAGGCACTACCAAAAAGATACAAATCCTACTACACTCTTCATGTACGTGCAATGCATGCAGCATGTGTCATAGCTAGCCACTTAATGTTGTTGCCTCCCTTTTGGGTCTCACGCATTTTTTTGCTTCTTGCAGACCCCTTACTTCCTGCAGTCCCATTGATACAGAGGAACAGACCATTGCAGTTCAAGCTCAAGATGCAGGACCAATTGCAGAACCAATTTCACAGACTCGAGAACAAGAAGAGAATGCAGAAGCAACAGATCAGCAGGTGCAATTAGTAAAGAGGCCTAAGAGGGTAGTAACAAAACCATCTTACCTTAAAGACTATGTCTGAGGGTGAGATGGGTATTTTAGTTAAGTAATATTCCCTTGCTTGGTGCTTGTTTGATAGTTGGGAACAAGCATAACGAACTTGCGTAATTGGGCTCCAAAATATCCAATTCTGTTAGGAAGAACTAGTATTAATAGCTATGTAATAATTCAAGCAAGGCATGAATGAGAATTACCTTCTTTGATTTTTCTTCTTGTGTGGAGGTGCTGGTTCCTCGAAAACCAGTTTTGCGTTTTCCCCTTTTAATTAGGTGTATCAAGTGGTGCTTTCATTGCCTCCCATGTCCGATCAACCACCCCTTTCTTCGACTAAGCTCGAGGAGATCCTCGTTGCTCTTACCACACAGCAATTGACCCTCTCCCATAAAATTGATGACCTTATCCAGCATATATCCCCTGTTCTTCACCCCCAACCATCTATCACCTCCTCCATTCCTCGCCTATACCCCATACCTGCACAACAACACAGAATGAAATTAGAGATCCCCCGTTTTGACGGCGTTGATCCAATTGGTTGGATCTTCAAGGTGAATCAATTCTTTGATTACTATGGCACCCCTGAGCATGAGCGATTACAGATCGCTGCGTTTTACATGGAGGGCCGCGCCCTCTCTTGGTTTCAATTGATGTCCGCCAACGCACAGTTCACGTCGTGGCCGGCGTTCATCCAGGCGCTGCAAACGCGATTCGCGCCCTCTCAGTATGAGGACCCAATTGGAACCCTGTGTAAATTAATGCAGAAAGGCACAGTGGCTGCGTACCTGTCGGAATTCGAGGACATTGCGAACCGTATTGTCGGTATTCCTCCTGCGTTTCTCCTTGGCTGTTTCATCTCCGGCCTCACACCGGAGATTTGTCGCGACGTCCAGCCCACCAGCCCCTCACCCTCACCCAAGCCGCTGGCCTCGCCAAACTCCAAGAGGAAAAACTCCTCGACTCCCGCCCCTCTCCACCTCCTCCCCGACCATGCCCACCATCCACATCCTTCTTTCCCACCATACCTCTCCGTAACACCAACTCTCTATCCCTACCCTCTTCCCTGCCTTCCTCCTCCCCGCATCAACCAAACCCAGCACCCTCCCCGCTTCCTTCGCCTATCCTTCGTCCCCAACCACCTCCTCCATTTAAACGGCTCACTTCCGAGGAAATTGCATCCCGCCGTGAAAGGGGGCTTTGCTTCAGTTGCGATGAGAAATACCATCGAGGACACCGGTGTGCCTCTAGGGTATTCCTCTTGCTCGCTGAAGACGGCGACACCTTCCCTTCCCCTGAATCCCCTCTTATAAGCCATCCGGACCCTGACCCTGACCCGACACTTGACCCGGCCCATCATCCGGACCCATACCCGACCCATGACCCTGACCCATACCCGGCCCAGTTAAGTTTGAACTCAATGGCAGGACATCTCGCGCTAGAGACGCTCCGTTTCATTGCCACCATCTCCGGCAATGAAGTCGTGCTTCTCGTGGATGGCGGGAGCACGCATAATTTTATCCAAAGGCAGCTCGTGGATCATTTGGGCCTTCCTTCTCGGCCGACAACCCCCCTGCATGTCATGGTTGGCAATGGCCAACAACTGGACTGTGACACCATCTGCGAGGCCATTCCAATCATCATCCAGACCCATGAATTTCACGTGGACCTTTATGTTCTTCCTATTTCCGGTGCTAATGTGGTATTGGGGGTTCAATGGTTGAAATCATTGGGACCCGTCTTGACTGATTATAATACCCTGCTTATGAAGTTCTTTCATTCCGGTGGCCTGATAACATTGCAGGGAGACATGGATGCTTCCCTTACATCCCTTTCGTCCTTTCGTCCTTTCGTCCTTTCGTCGTCTCACCCGTAAACTCGCTACTCCCATGTACTATCATATTACCTTATTAGCAGACCACAATTCGACCACTCAAATGATTCCTCCTGCCATACAGACTCTTCTTGATAAATTCGCAACCCTATTTCAGCCACCTCAATCCCTTCCGCCACCGCGAAACACTGATCATCATATCCATTTATTACCCCAGGCAGCTCCCGTTAATGTCAGGCCCTACCGTTACCCCCATTACCAGAAGAAGGAAATCGAAGAGCAAGTTGATTCGATGCTACAAAAGGGGCTCATCCAACCAAGCACCAGCCCCTTTTCTTCTCCAGTGCTTCTAGTTAAGAAACAAGACGGATCATGGCGTTTCTGTGTGGACTACCGCGCATTGAATGCCTTGACGGTGCGTGACAGGTTCCCCATTCCCACCATTGATGAACTCTTGGACGAATTGGGTGGAGCGTGCTATTTCTCGAAGCTTGATCTTCTGCAGGGGTACCACCAAATCCGAATGCACTCCGATGACATACCAAAGACGGCATTCAGAACTCATCACGGGCATTACGAGTTCAAGGTGATGTCGTTTGGACTCTGTAATGCCCCTTCATCGTTTCAAGCTACGATGAACCAGATATTCCAACCATATCTTCGCCGTTTCATCATCGTCTTCTTCGACGATATTCTAATCTACAGTCGCTCTATGGATGATCACCTCCGGCACTTGGACATTACCTTTCAGGTATTGTTTGTGAATCAATTTGTTCTCAAACTTTCTAAATGTTATTTTGCTCAGCCTCAGGTGGAATACCTTGGCCATTTAGTCTCGCATAAGGGTGTTGAACCTCTGCCTTCCAAGATCTCTGCTATTCAGCAATGGCCTACTCCTCACACAACTAAGGCAGTTCGAAGTTTTCTGGGTTTGGCTGGGTTCTACAGGAGATTTATACAAGGGTATGCTACCCTTGCAGCACCCCTGGTCAAAGCAACGACCCTCGACCCTTTTCAATGGACACCTGAAGCACAACTTGCTTTTGAGAAGTTAAAGCTTGCACTATCGTCGGCACCGGTGTTGGCATTACCAGATTTCAGTATTCCGTTCACAGTTAAGACAGATGCCTCAGGGGTAGGCATGGGTGCCATCCTTTCGCAAAAGGGACATCCAATTGCGTTTTTCAGTAAGCCATTTAGTGCCAAGTTGCTTCGTTCCTCCACTTATGTAAGGGAACTATTCGCTATTACTGCTGCCATTAAGAAATGGCGCCAGTACTTGCTGGGGCATCGTTTCATTATTCTAACAGATCATAGAAGTCTTAAAGAGCTTCTCACTCAAGCTGTGCAAACCCCAGAACAACACATGTATCTGGCCAAGCTTATGGGATATGATTACCAGATTTTGTATCGTTCCGGCGCCCATAATCAAGCTGCAGACGTGCTATCTCAAGTTCCTGAATCTCAGTCCCACCTCTCTATGATTCTTTCTGTTCCATGCTTCACATTTTTAGAGGAACTTGCACAGCAATTGGCCCACCATGATGATTATCTTCAGTTATGCCGGAACATTAGTGAAGCACCTGCGGTGTTTGAGGGATTCTCTCTTACTGATACCTTCATTCTCTTTCGAAATCGTATTTGGCTTCCTCGTACTCTTCCTATCATACCCACTGGGGGTCACGCCGGAATCACAAAGACACTGACCCGCTTGTCCGAAAACTTCTTTTGGTCAGGAATGCGAGCTGATGTCTCGACATTTGTGGCAAATTGTTTCAAATGCCAATGTACCAAGTATGAAACAAAGAAGATGTCTGGTCTCTTATGCCCTTTACCGGTGCCGCGGCAACCATGGGAGGATCTCTCCCTTGATTTCATTACAGGTTTGCCACCCTCCAATGGTCACACAGTCATCCTGGTTGTAGTGGATAGATTCTCAAAAGGGGTTCACTTAGGTACATTACCTACGGCCCACACCGCGCATACTGTTGCTTCCTTATTCTTGAACATCGTAGCAAAGATTCATGGCCCACCCCATAGTCTGGTCTCTGACAGAGACCCTTTATTCATAAGCAAATTTTGGCAGGAACTTTTTTGATTAAGTGGTACTCAATTAAGGATGAGTTCAACATATCATCCTCAAAGCGATGGCCAAACTGAGGTCCTCAACAGGGTCATCGAACAATACCTGAGGGCTTTCGTTCACCGGAGACCCACCACGTGGGGCAAGTTCCTTCCCTGGGCAGAGTATTCACACAATACTTCTTAGAGCTCTTCGACGGGTTCAACTCCCTACGAAGTTACATTTGGAAAGAAGCCTTTCAATTTTCTGGCGTACGTCACTGGCCAATCCTCCATTGACGCCGTGGACACTATGCTCACTGACAGAAATGAAGTCTTCCAAATGATTCGCAAGAAACTGTTGAAAGCACAAGAGCTCATGAAGACCAAAGCTGATACCAAATGACGTGAGGTGAATTATCAAATTGGGGACTGGGTGCTCCTTCGGCTCAGACCCTATCGTCAGTCATCAGCTAAGGGATTGGAACCGACCACAGGCAAGCTATCAAAGCGGTTTTTTGGTCCCTTTCAAGTTGTTGAGCACGTAGGCAAGGTCGCTTATCGGCTCCAACTTCCGGCAAAGGCCAAAGTACACCCTGTTTTTCATTACTCCTTGCTGAAACGTTTCCATGGTGATCCCGCAGCAGTTCCGGCAGCTTTCCCTGCTGCAATTCTCACATCTCAGCCCTCCATTGCTCCTTTAGCTATCTTAGCAGCGCGCAAGGCCTCCAATGCAACTACTGAAGTTTTGGTCCAATGGCAGGGCCTTTCCCCCGATGATGCCACTTGGGAAGACTGGATCGAACTCCGCAATGAATTTCACCTTGAGGACAAGGTGCTTTCCCATGGGCCGTGGAATGATACAGAGGAACAGACCATTGCAGTTCAAGCTCAAGATGCAGGACCAATTGCAGAACCAATTTCACAGACTCGAGAACAAGAAGAGAATGCAGAAGCAACAGATCAGCAGGTGCAATTAGTAAAGAGGCCTAAGAGGGTAGTAACAAAACCATCTTACCTTAAAGACTATGTCTGAGGGTGAGATGGGTATTTTAGCTAAGTAATATTCCCTTGCTTGGTGCTTGTTTGATAGTGGGGAACAAGCATAACGAACTTGCGTAATTGGGCTCCAAAATATTCAATTCTGTTAGGAAGAACTAGTATTAATAGCTATGTAATAATTCAAGCAAGGCATGAATGAGAATTACCTTCTTTGATTTTTCTTCTCGTGTGGAGGTGCTGGTTCCTCGAAAACCAGTTTTGCGTTTTCCCCTTTTAATTAGGTGTATCACCCATATTACTATCCCTATCATTGCTAAACTAAGCTCAAATCTATTCTTCAAAATTATGATCATCCATGCAACCCAACTGCATTTTCATTCTTCAAATACGCTCCCAAATGTCTGTTATGGGAAGAAAGTTCTTAATTCATCGAAGCTAATATCAGGTGAGTTTTTTTTCTTTTATTACAAGAAAAGAATTTTTAAGGATGCCATCAGTTAAATTGTTCTGGAGTTTGTAAGTGATTTATAATAGCGTTTCTTGAAGAATGCCATCTTGGGATTTAGCAGCGTTTCTTGAAGGATTTTGCAAGAATAAATCTTCAAATTCGTCTTCAAAATTATGTAAATTAAGTATTTTAGTATTTGAAGTTTCAAAAAACATTTATTAATTTCTGATTTTATAAAACAGTTTTGAAAACTGGGTCTCACCGGATGGTTTGGCCGGAAAACTGTCGAAATGATTTAGTGTCCTGTATAAATAAATCATAGATGATAGAACTGGACTCAAGAAAAATTGATTAAAAAGAAAGTTAGAAAAACCAGAAAATCAGTCAAAAGAAGTAAAGAATTGGTCCACATTAGGTCATAAAAGTGTTTAATAAGATCTTTATCTTTTTCTTAAAAATGAAAAAAATCAACTCAAGGAGTTTATTATTTTCTTTATTTTAGACATAAACTTGTTATTATTAATAAATATTGTATTTTTTTTTATCAAAAATATTGTATTAGTTTAACCTTATATTATTTTCATTCCGGTATCACTTCAAAATGTTCTTCACAGATAAAATTACGTGTCTAAGTGTGTTTAGATTATAATATATGCTATATTTTAAAAAATAGTAATTTAAATGCTTTTGATCTATTTTTAAAATAAATATTTCTTAAAAAATGGTTAGCATGCTGTAATTCAATATTTAACAATATATTTGCTGAATTTTTTCATTAGCATGCTTTAATTCAATGTTAAACCAAATACTAGTGCTTTAAAAAAAAAAAACTAGTACTTGAAAAGATAAGACAGAAACAGAACACATGAGTAGGAATAGGATGCTTTGCAGATCGTGCTCATTTCTTAACTGTGAGAGATCCAAGCTCTTAAAATTTGATTTTCTAATTAGGATATATTAAAGTAAATGTTTTTTTTACAAGTTTTTAGTTTTTGGATTATGAATTGTACGACATTTTTTTAAAAAAAACTATAGGTAATCATTTCTTCTTTTTTTACGGAGTTGGAAGAAACTTTTTTTGTAAGAGTTGGAAGAGTTTGATTATTCTATGATAAAGCCACGTGGTATTTAGTGTGATAAATTATTATTTTTTTGTAACTAGTGTGATACATTATTAATTGACCGATATAATAATTGTGTGCCTAGCATATAAACCCAACTAACTTTAGCTATATTTGATGGAGTCCAATTTATTTCAAAGTTAGGTCCAATTTATTTCAAAGTTAGGTCCAATTTAATGTTGTAAGGTGCATATTTATTTATTTATTCATATGAATCAATAGGTAGTTTAGGTATATCTCTAAAAAAAATATTTCTAATCAATAATTAAAAACGAAATTTCTTATTTATATGATAATATCAAACGTTTTTGGGTCATTATTTTTTTCCTTTTTCTTTCATACCTCTCTTTTGATGTACTCATATTTCTCTCTTAATTTATTCTTACTTTTTTCTTTTTACAAAATTTATGCATAATACTAAATTATTAATACATGTAGAAAAAATATTTTATTCAATGAGAGACGTGTTCAAGTTCATTTTATGTAAGATTTTCTAAGACCAATAATATCACGTACTATAAGTGAGATTAATATTTGACTTAGTGGGTTAAAAAAACTCTCCAAAAATGTATTATTCCTCACCATAGAAATTAAACTAATTAGATTTGAAAGCAATTGTACGTCACTAACTGGTTAATGCATGTTTGAGTTAAAGATAATAAACTTTATTTTGAAATGTTTTTCATTTCGTAAGAGTTTGCAAGACAACCTTCATTTTATATTTATGAAAACTTGGTTTTAAACAAAATAGAAGTGTGTGAATGTACTTTTGACAGTAGCAAAAAATATTACGAAACTGAATTACTTTCCAAACTAAACTTAGAGCACTCCAAATCGAAATGGGAATCCAAACATAGCTTTACTCCTCTGTTCTTGCGGTACCTAATTTTGGTGATCCCATTCATTGAATGTAGAAATAATGGACAAAACTGCAACCCCTTGAGCATGCAAAACGTTTTGCGCTTTTCTTGTGTGGGAGTTTGTTGGCGTGTCACCACAAATATAGGCAAAAGGTGCTGCAACATTCTTATCAAAATCTTATCTACAATATTAACATATAAGAAAACTAAATTTATCTTTTAATACAATAGGAATTCAAATAGATTCAAATCTAAAAGATAAACTCCGTATCATGTGAAGTCTGTTGTCATCTTAGCCCAAATCAGTTTTGATTCTTATTACAAAATTACTAATTAAGGTAGTGCTTTGGACAATCACCAAAACTATTTGTAAACCGAGTATATACAACTTTTTACTCTGTAAAAAAAGTAAAGGAAAACATGAAAAAATTATTAAATGAAATTTGATACTTTATTTATTTATTTTAATGTAAGTTTAAGAGCATCTTTTAATTTATGATAAATTATCTTATATCATCACGTATCCATAATCTCCATTTATGGTGTACAATATAATTATAGATTCTCATGATTCTTATCATGAATCTCATGTAATAGATGTTTAATTTATAGTTAAAATTATTGCGACACTTATTTTAATATAAATCCAATAGATAAAAAACAAAAACAAACATCCTAATGTAAAAAAATTTAAGAGTTTCTTAGATTAACAATTATAAGAAACTCACATGACCTTAAAATCTATGATTCTCACATATAATAGATAATAGATAAATGATACTTTGATGTCTTAGAAGAGGAAAGAAACAAGATTTCATTCTTTTGACTATCATTTAAGGTTTCTTCTTGGTGCACTTTGATTTCTTGGAAGAGGAGAGAAACAAAATTTCACTCTCTTGACTATCATTTATGTTGGGGACCTTGTTTCAGGTTAGTGAATATTTAATCCTCTTTTATAACCATTACTTCCATCAAATTTCATATTTAGCTCAATTATAATTTAATCCCTAATTATTAATTATTTATTTATTAATCCCTACATAAATCAATTCACATTAATTCTAACACCTAATACTTTAACAAAATTACTTTTGCCTTTTTCATCAGGCTTCCGAACATGTAATTAATAAGATAATGCTACTATTGTTGATATAACTTTGTTGGTGGTGGTGATCCACGTTTTTTTCCTTCCCTCGTGTTGAAATATAGAAGGTAGAATGAAACCCTGCAGCCATTGCAGCCTGGTCAACTTTTGTGAGGTTGTTATATTATATATACTACCTCCACTCCACATTTCACGCTCCCATCACCCCCATTTATTTGAGTTGCTGATTGATGGTTCCTACTTTGGGGTTCATATATGTTTCAAGTTCTTGTGCAGAAACCTTTGTCACTGCACTCAAAATCTGCACTAGCTAGGTGGAACAGAAATGGCAGAGGATTGGAACCGCACGGCTCTTCTTGTGATCGATATGCAGGTACTTACTTTCCAATGTTATTGTTCTTAGCTAGTCCTTGTAACCGATGTTTTTGGAGAAATTAAGGTCTCTGTGTGTGTGTGTGTGTCTCTGCAGAAAGATTTTATAGAAGATTGGAGTCCTGTGGCACTAAAAGGAGGGAAAGACATTGTCCCAAATGTGATTAAGGCCGTGGAAGTTGCCAGGCAGCGTGGCATTCTCATAGTTTGGGTAATATCTAATAACACTCTTTCTCTGTCATGCCTTATCTATGGACTTTTTCTGAGTAACTTCATGCCAACACTTATGTGCTAATGGTCCTCAAGATGCCAATTTCTACTTACAAAAGGAAAAATGTTAAATTTTTATGTAAATATTCTGTTGGGGAAAGGTGGGGATAATGACTCAATTAAATAATTTTTTTCCCCTTGAAATGAAACAAGTTTCGATATGAATTACTTGTTTGCATGATGGGAGTGCAGTTGCTAGGAAAATTATTC
This sequence comes from Glycine max, assembly GCF_000004515.6. Classification (NCBI taxonomy): domain Eukaryota; kingdom Viridiplantae; phylum Streptophyta; class Magnoliopsida; order Fabales; family Fabaceae; genus Glycine; species Glycine max. The sequence continues at coordinate 16,607,197 of NC_038244.2, forward strand.
TTGGATATCAGGAACCAATATGAAAATGTACACAATAAAGTTCTTTTTAGTTTTCACAATTCCATAGATTCTTGATTTTTAGTTTTTATTTATATATACTCTGATATGTACTCTGCATTTTGGATCAGAGTTTCCTTTTTTATTTGTCTTTGTGAACTTGAAGAGACATATTTCTCAATATGACAAGAAATTATTAAGTAGTCCAGGATGATCATTTATCTCCATGTAACACATAATTAAGTGTTATTAATTGTCTCTTTAAGTATATGTCATATTAAAATTAGCAGAGAGTATTGATATTTCTAGACTACCTAATAATTTATCTACCACAAAGGTGTTTTCCCCGGGCAATGCTCCTTATATCTTTAGCCACAGACATGCAGAGATGAAGAAAAAATAAATAAAAAATTCACTTACCAGACATCTCAAGAGAATAGTTCTATAATGGTTGAATAATGTGACTCACAATGTTTGCAGGTAGTACGCGAAAATGATCCCTTAGGAAGAGATGTTGAGCTCTTTCGTCGGCATCATTATACAGCAGGGAAAGTTGGACCAGCCAATAAAGGAAGCGAAGGTGCAGAATTAGTTGATGGATTAGTAATTAAAGAAGGGGATTATAAACTTGTGAAGACCAGGTTTAGTGCATTCTTTGCTACACACCTTCATTCTGTCCTTCAAGGAGCAGGAATTAATAATCTGGTGGTCACTGGTGAGTAATGCACAAAGTGAACTTGTATACTTACCGTTAGGAAGTCTCACATCTCACATCATGTGTCTCAATTCTAGAGATGTAGCTGAAATCTAACACTTACAAATTTATATTTATTTATATATTGACTTCATATAGCTTTATTTGTAGGTGTTCAAACTCCAAACTGTATCAGGCAAACTGTCTTTGATGCTGTATCATTGGACTATCAACCTGTGACTGTTATTGTTGATGCTACAGCAGCAGCTACACCTGATGTTCATCAAGGTATGTATTTTTCAAATTCTTAAGTTGATAGTGATTTCTGGATAGAATTTTATATGATTTTTTTTAAATGTCAATTCATTATTTTCTATTAGAGGAATGTAATCATACAAGTGGGGGTCATGTAACATGTTTGAGGACTCGAGGATATATTGCTATTCTAAGACAATTTCTTACATTATGACCAATATTTTTTATGGTTTCAGCCAATATGTTTGACATGAAAAACATTGGAGTTGCAACTCCAACATTACAAGAATGGAGCGAATCCAAAGCTTAATCTGTGGACCATGCAACTTTTAATTTGTACCTCGGGATGTTCGATTTCAAAGGTGTTGGTTGATGTTTTTGGCATGTTAAATTGTAACGTGAAGTGAACGTATATGTAATACTGCATTACCTGGTATTGTTGTTAGCTGCTCTGTAAAATGAATTTCGTTAATGATTTTTAAGAAATTTTAGTCAATAATAAAGTGTATTGTCTGTATTCTTCAATTTGAAAATGAAGTGAAACTCTTTTACTTCACTAGAATAATCTCTTCAAGTTAAAAAATACAGCAGTTATTTTCAATTTGCTTATATTGAAACACAATGTGATTTTATGACAAGAAAAGTCGGGAGCTTGTTGAGTGGATGAGTGGTGGCTGCTAATGAAATTTTAAGGTAAAAAAAAAACGTATTTAGTTATATATTTTAAGATAGAGTTTTTTTTTTTTTTTTGCTTTTGAAAATATATTGGATTAAAAATGAAAGAAATTTTTTTTGCGTTACTATGTTTTATTGAAAACTTTTTTTAGATTAAAAAAAGTTAAACATAAATTACTTTACTTTAAACTTATTTTTAATCAAAATTAATTTTATGAAATAAAAAAACTACAATTAAGTTGGGAAACGGTCATTCAAACACAAGTTGAATAACATTTCTTAAAAGGATTTTGCAAGATGATGAATTTTTTTGGTAGAGGTAAAGTTGATCTCTAAAACATAGAAAAGAATTGAAATTGAATATGGGGAGCACAAAATGGGAGATGGGCCTACGTTAGGTTTTATTAAAAGGAAAAAATTTGGATGCAATTTTAAATATTTTTAGTGTTGTTTTCTTATTAGAATTAGAGTATTTACAATTTTTTTATGAATTTGCTAATATATATTCATTTGTTTGTTTAGTTGAAATATATTAGCCAGTTATATTTATAAGTTATCTTAAAATAACTTGTTAACATATTTTAACTAAAAAATAAATACTTGTATGTTAGTAAAGCAAATACATGTAGACATTGACGGATTCAAATTCTAACTAAAAAAATAAATAAGTATATGTTAGTAAATAAATCGTAAAATGATTATATGAAAATTATTTTGATTTTTTCAGTCATTTTTGTTTCTTTGTGTAATGTTATAATAATAAAATTTCCTAATAATATGAATTAGTTAGTTTTTATTTTTTTCACAATTGCGTTGAAATTCTATTTTATCTTTCTTTTTTATATCAAAGAACTATTTCTATTTTTTCGTTGATAAATTATTTAATCATTTTGAAATTTACACATTTTATATATAACATAAATAATTCTATAATTTTTTTATACACAAAAAAAACTCGACAAACCAAAAAATATGTTTCTCCATTACATGAATCACATACACTAGTTATTATTAAATAGACGAATAAAGTTAAAAATGAATATATAATTAATAAAAACATAACATTTTTTTCTTTTCTCTAATTTATTTTAAAAATTTGTGTTACATTTATGTTTACATGAAAAACTTGTTGTGAAATCTTACTCCCTCCTATCTCGAATAATTGAAAGAAAAAAAAAAGAGATTCGTGTACTTAAATAATACTAGGTACTAAATACAAACTAGTTTTCTTAATTAACATAAATTTCTTTAATTATTCTTAAACTAGTCTCTTAATTATGATTTAAATAATTTACAATTATAATTATAAGAATTTAATTTTGAATTAAATACATTTTTTATTGTTGTAATTTAAATTTTTATTTTAATTCTTAATATTGTATTTTTTTTATTTTAATCCTTATAAAATATATTTATTTTATTTTTTATATTTAAAGTATTTTAGATAATAAAAAATTTAATTTTTAAAACTATATAAAATACTTTAAGATGAAAAATAAAATAAACATATTTCACAAATAAAAAAAAAGGATGAAATGCTGAAGTGAAGGTATGAAAAAAGTATTTAAAGTTTAAATCTTTAATTTTACAAATTCTTACCGTACCGAACAATCAATTATTAGAACACATTGTTATCAATACATTCAAATTGAGACAACACTTGATAATCTGAAGCCTTTATGATGGGAGCATAGAAGAGAGGGTTTGTTGGCCATTGATGACTATTGAGTTGAGGGTCTGATAGAAGGAGGTGGCAAGCTGTGGCGAGTAGATGGAGATGTGTGTCATTTGTACTAAGTCTTTGTTGTTGCATTAGGAAAAGGGTTGAAGAAGGAAACTCCAACAGTAGCTGATCAATGGAGATGGAAGTAGAACTTTCTTCAGCTCAACCCAAAATGGGTTCTCAGCTTATTTCCCAACCCCAAAGGTGTGGTAAGGGTGGCCTCGTTACCATGCCTTTTATCATAGGTTTGTGTCCCTCAACCTCGGACTATGTTTTTCTCAGATCCTGTTAGATTTGGGTGTTGACTTTATCTGAATGAATGGCAGCGAATGAAGCACTTGCGAGGGTGGCAACTTTGGGGCTTCTACCCAATATGATATTGTATTTGATGGGAAACTACAATCTTCATTTAGGCAAAGCTACCAAGATACTCCTCTTATCAGTTGCCACCACCAATTTCATGCCTCTTCCCGGTGCCTTCATTTCTGATTCTTATCTGGGTCGCTTTCTCGCTGTTGGTTTAGGTTCCTTCATTACTTTCCTGGTAAGTATAAGCTATTCCTTTTCCCTCACCACAATCACCATGTCATGTCATTCTCTAAATTTAACTTCCATATATTTCATTATGAACACAATCTTAGCGTTTCAATTTCCCTTTCTATTTTGGGGAAAAAATCATTCAGTCCATTGGGTTACAAGACATTCAAATTAGATTTTTTTTTATCAGCAATGTTAATTGTTAGTTTGTTAATTTTTGTTAGCAGGAGGGATTGAACCCGCGACCTTTCCCTCCTTTCCTTCTTTCTTAACTACCCAACCAACCTTATGTCTCCTGACATTAAAATTAGTTATCAATGTAGTGCCTCATGGTTGGCAAATAACAAAGTTTCTTAAGCATGTGGTCCTGGGTTCGATCCCTAGGATTATGTGTATGGAAAAGAAAATGTCTGTTGGGAGAGATGAGTCCCTCAAAATTAAACTGGCTCAAAGAAGAATGGAATACCCTTGGTTCACCCAGAAAAAAAGACATTCAAATTAGTCATTACTCATTAGTTGATTTAGATGTTCTCAGAGTAATTCAGTATTTGTTAAATGATGACCTGACATTTAGTTATTGTTGTTAAAAGTTAGTTTAGATTCTGTTAGTTAATGTTTTAAAAAAGAAAGTTGACTTTTTGGTAACAGGGAATGGCACTGTTGTGGCTAACAGCCATGATCCCACAGGCACGGCCTCCGGCTTGCAATTCTCAAAGTGAAAGATGTGAATCAGCAACACCTGGGCAAATGGCAATGTTAATCTCTTCCCTTGCTCTCATGTCCATTGGAAATGGTGGCCTTTCATGTTCCCTGGCCTTTGGTGCTGACCAGGTGAATAGAAAAGGTAACCCCAATAATCAAAGGGCCTTGGAGATGTTCTTCAGCTGGTACTATGCTTCGTCAGCGATATCAGTCATAATTGCCTTCACTGGAATTGTATATATCCAAGATCATCTTGGATGGAAATTGGGTTTTGGAGTTCCAGCAGCACTTATGTTCTTGTCCACTTTTTTCTTCTTTTTGGCTTCTCCACTTTATGTAAAGAATAAAACACACAGCAACTTGCTCACTGGCTTTGCACGTGTGATTGTTGTAGCCTATAAGAACAGGAAACTTCGATTACCACATAAGATCTCAGATGGAATGTATCATCGTAACAAGGACTCTGATCTAGTTGTTCCATCTGATAAACTAAGGTTGAATCACATATTCACACTACCCACATTGTTATCTTCTGCTTACTCACTGGATTAAATAATATTGAACTTCTGGTGGTGTTGTTTTTTCTAGGTTTCTGAATAAAGCTTGCTTCATTAAAGACTCAGAAAAAGATATAACCTCTGATGGGTCAGCTTCAAATCCGTGGAGTCTCTGTACAGTTGATCAAGTAGAAGAACTAAAAGCTATTATTAAAGTTATTCCCATGTGGTCTACGGGGATCTTGATGTATCTTAACATTGGAGGCTCTTTTGGATTGCTGCAAGCTAAATCCCTTAACCGACATATCACTCCAAATTTCGAAGTTCCAGCTGGTTCTATGAGCGTAATCATGATATTTACAATATTTATTTGGATAGCTCTTTATGATCGTCTCATTATTCCTCTAGCATCGAAGATCAGAGGCAAACCAGTTAGGATCAGTGCCAAGAGAAGAATGGGACTTGGGTTGCTTTTCTCTTTTCTGCACTTGGTAACTGCTGCAATGGTTGAGACTATAAGGCGAAGGAGAGCAATTAGTGAGGGACATGTTAACGACACACATGCAGTGTTGAATATGTCTGCAATGTGGCTCTTCCCTCAACTTTGCTTGGGTGGCATAGCTGAAGCATTCAATGCAATAGGCCAAAATGAGTTCTATTACACCGAGTTTCCTAAGACTATGTCGAGCATTGCTTCTTCCCTTTTTGGACTAGGAATGGCTGTAGGATACGTGTTATCTTCTTTGGTATTCAGTGTTGTGGAAAAGGTTACTTCAAGAGGGGGAAAAGATGGATGGGTTTCAGATAACATTAACAAGGGTCGTTTCGACAAGTACTACTGGCTTCTTGCCACACTCAGTGCTGTTAATGTACTGTATTATCTAGTATGCAGTTGGATTTATGGACCAACTGCTGATCAAGAATCAAAGGTAACTGAAGAAAATGGTTCCAATGAGGAAGAATTGCCATTAATTTAATCCAGGACTGAGGGTCAGTTTGATAATGTATCTCAGGTTAGTGAGGAAATTTTAAGAACTTCATCACATAAACTGTAACTGATTTAGATGAGTTTTGGTGTTTCAATAACAAAAATAAACGAAAGATTCTTGTTAAGGAGCCTCGCCCTCGATTCCTATGTGGGTCATCCATAAACAATCCTTTTTGTGATAGCTGAAATTGAACAATCATGAATTGAATTGAATTCTGTTCTACTTTATAATTAGGCAACTGAAACCGGTAGTTGATATTGTACCAGGCACCTATCTGGCCAAGCAATTTAAATATTATAAGCTCACATACTTTGAAGTGAACTAACTTGTATCATAATCATTTAAAATTAATTATAATAGAACCAAATTTTTTAATAACTTTTTTAGCACCTGTAAAAAAATCTAATAGTTCTAATGAATATTTGTGTAAAAGATTAATTAAAATAGATTTAAATATATTTTTGATTCATGTAATTTAACGTTTTTTTTATTTTTGTTTCTTCAAAATATTATTTTTTATTTTAGTTCTTATAAAATATAATTGTTTTGTTTTTTATCTTTAAAATGTTTTAGATGATACCTTTTTATTGTTCAAAGCATTTTTTTTTTACTATGTAAAGTACTATCTAAAAATATTTGGAAGACGGAAAATAAAATAAACACATTTTGAAAGAACTAACATTAAAAAATTATAAGAACAAAAATAATATTAAATTACAAGATAAAAATATATTTAAGGCATCGAATCAGCATTCTTGATATTATTTTTTATTTAAAGAATTAATCGTTAATGGTACTACATCTTCCTAAAAGCTTTTTTTAAAAAAAATATATCTTCCTAAAAGCTAATAATGTGAACACCAACGTTAGTCGTATTCAAAGTGATAATCGGGCGGTTTCTATTCTCTTATAGTTATACTTTTACCAACCGTCTTTGCCTCTTCAGTAATATAGTGAGCATCTTGAAGATGAATGCCCAAGTGACAAACGTACTATAATTTTGCTTTTCAAACACAAAATACAAAGACAGTAACTATGATCACAAGATTCCAAAACACTAGCTAAATTACAAAGGTGCTTTCACGTCCTTTTCATAAAGTTGTAGGTAAAGTAGACTTCTCTTTTCCAGTAGTTTTATATTTATAAATGATATTTGTAGTAGCAATACAGTCTTTAGATTATTTTTTAAATAAAAATAATTATATTAAATAACTTAATTAAAGTTAATTTCTTTTATTTTTTACTTTAAATTAATTCTAAATTTAAAGAAGAAATAAGAATTTTCAAAAGTCAAAAAGGTTTATTAAATAATTAAATTGAATTAATGGCATTCGGGGGAACTAATTGTTGACTGAGGGTCGATTTATCTTGATGATTGAGGGAAAAAGAAAGCCTCAACACATGTGACTTGGTATTGTGCAAAAATAATGTAATGGAGAGGCAGATTGTTTAGCAAAACTTGCTTTTAATTTTTTTTCGAAATGTTTTGGATGAAGAATTATCCTTATTAGAGATAATTGAAAATGAAACGGAATTTATATATATCCAAAACAGAATGTAATCAAGGAATATATATATATATATATATATATATATATATATATATATACGCGATAGAAATAATTGATTTCATCCATAAGATACACAACGAATTTATTAGATTTTCTTAAGGGAATTTAGTAGATTTTTTTAAGAAATAGTTACTTTAAAAAAATTAAGTTCAACCAAACATATATAGTGTAATAATCAATGCATTTCAATATCATTTAACATTTATAAATATTTGTAGTTGTAAAAAGTCGAAAAAAATTGTCTGCATAAAAAAGGAAATCGTACACAAATTCCATGTTAGTATTTAAAAAAAACATTAATTTTACAATTTTTATTTGTTTACTATAACTTAAAATTAAGCTACACTGATTTGATCAAAAAGTCAAAATTTGAATAACGAGTAATAACTTCACTTGTGCAAGTAATGCCAGGGTGGGCATCTTAATAGGTAATAATAATTTTTCACCATTATATTAATCTTGTTTTCTTTTTACTGAAATTGTATTAATCTTGTTATCATAGGTTATTTCACATCAGATTAATCTTGCTATAAATGCATATATAAATATATTCTTTTGCATGCTGACAAATATGCAATTGCCAACTTGATGCAATCTTTAAGCTCCGTCTGTATGTCATTTGCCCCATTTTAGGCGTGCAGTCTGAAACCAAAAGGATAAAAAGCTGAACCAACAAGTTTAAACACAGTTTTGATAGATGATTAGGTTTCTTAACAGAAATTTGATTTCTTTATCATGTTTATGAAAAAATATATATATTTTAATGATTTTTACGCGTTAAAGTTTAGTTTTATGACTTTTAATTTTGGGATCTTGTTTCCAAAATAATAATAATAATAATAATAATAAGCTGGAAACTTGGAATACGCGCATTTATTTGACATTGACCCCAAATCATGCATTAATTGTTCAGTGTTTCTGAATAGTTAGCCAATTCGTTCGGCTGGTATATAATGCAGCTTCACTGTAACGAACGAATAGTAGTTAAAAACTAAGAATATAATATATTAAATTTTTTAAAGTGCTTTATATTAAGAAATCATTTTCTATTTTCAATACACAATGTGCTTTAAAAATACAGTATTTATGTAAAATTTATGAAGTACTCTACAGTACTATAATAAACACATAGGTGTGCATTTTTTTAAATTTTTTATCTTAACTACAAGAATCATTGGCCCATTTTCAAATTATTAATCGTTAATTCTTTTGGCAAATGTTAACTATTACATTTTTTTGAAGATCAGATTTTATTAAAAACATGTCATTATTTTTTGCTGATTTTTTTATTAAAAACATGCCATTAATACACTTCTGTTAGGATTTCTAGTGAATTTCAATACAAACTTTTCAATACACCATTGATTAATTAGAAGAATTCATTTCTTTTTTATACTCTTTATTTATTGTAAAGTTTATAAATGAGAGACTCACTTACTTTTATACATTTATTACTCCCTTCACCCCATAATAATTATTGTACAAGAAAAATAAATTTGTTTTAAAATAATTATCTTTATAACTTGAATGAAATATTAATTTTTTTCTATTTATATCTCTTATAATATTAATGATATGGACTAAAAAATAACAATAAAACTAATTTTGTAAATTTGTTATTTTTTTATTTATTTATTAATTTTTCTTGATCACTAAAAAATAACTAAGACAACAATTACATTAAGACGGAGGGAGTAATTTATTAATAATTTAAATTAATGATATTATTAATTAAAATTAACTAACTTAATTATTTTAATTCATATCAATTAATTGATTGATTGATTATTTCTTACATGTAACTGCTGCATTTATATATGTAACGCATACATTGTGAATATCGTGGGACATTGATAGATAGCATAATATCGTGGGACAGTGATGATTTCTCACATGGTACGCTGGAGTTCTATATTATATTTTTATTAATTAGCATAAAGTATAGACAGAGATCGGAAGCTGTGACATCTTTCTTAGCTTCATGGAGAGTACTGCTAGTATTTAAGGGCTCTGTGTGTTTTCTTTCTTTGCATTATGAAGGAGGCAACAATGGAGAAGGAAATGGAGCTTTGTACAAGTGAAGTGGAAATGGCTTCTCAACACAGTCCACAACCACAGAAGAAAAAGGGTGGTATTGTTACCATGCCTTTCATCATGGGTATACACTTTGTTTTGTTCCTCATAATAACAAAGAAAAACATGGATTTGGTTTGGTGTTTTTTTTTTTATGGGTAAATGTTAATTGTTAGTTTTTGTTAGAAGGAATGATTGAACCCATGACCTTGCACTCCTTCCTTTTCTTTCTTAACCGCCCGACCAATCTTACCTTATATCTCCTATTTGGTTTGGTGATGGATTCTCATTGTTTTTGGTTTTGGTTGTGTTTGCAGCAAATGAAGCACTTGCAAGCGTGGCGAATATCGGTCTTCAGCCGAACATGATATTGTATTTGATGGGGAGTTACAGGTTTCATTTAGCCAAAGCAACTCAGGTGTTTCTGTTATCCTCTGCAACAAGCAATCTCACGCCACTCATAGGTGCTTTCATTGCTGATTCTTGTCTTGGTCGATTCCTAGCTGTTGGGTTAGGTTCTGCCATCTCTTTCCTGGTACTTTCTTTTCAGATTCCTTTCTGCCTTTTCTCTTCTGAATTCTGTTAAACACCACTAAGATCACTGTTATGTACAATGGTTTAGATTGACTTAGTCTGTTAGACACACATCATAGTATAAATATGAATATATTAGAAATAATTCATCATCTTTTATTGTATTAATATTGTTGTGCATGTGAGGGATAAATTTCGAAGAAATTTTCAACCAATAGATTATGAATAAATTAATGTGAACTTGATATCATTCTTTAACTCAAAATTTAAAAGGTTCATGTTTATGAGTATTTTTTATGAAATATTTTATGGTAATCGTCTTGTACTTGAACTCTATGAACTTTGGGCTCATTAAGTTGGAATAACTTGTATCTCATCTCAAATTTCTGATAAATTCACAATTCTAGTGTTCAGTTTAAGGAGCTTCACTTGTCCTTTTCTCATCCAATTATTCTCAAAAGTAGTAATAAGGAAAAATCAGTTGCTTTTTTAGCAGTGCGGAACAAAATGCACCGATAACTTTTTTACTTCTCGTGACACAAAAGTGGCTTTATGCACCCTACGGTTTCACAAAAAACAGCTGAGACGATTGGAGAATGTATGTAGTTTTTTCTTCAATGTTGCTATCTTTAAGTAAGCTTTGCTCTACAAGGAAGTGGTTACTTTTTTGTGGCTTTATGCACTCTACGGTTTAAAAGAAAAAAAAAAACAAAAAACAGCTGTGATAATTGGAAAATGTTTGTAGTTTTCTTCAATGTTGCTATCTCTAAGTAAGCTTTGCTCTGCTCGGAAGTGGTTACTTTTGTTCGTTTAGTAATGATCAATTGTAATTTATTGATGGAAATAACTTCTTTTTTTCTTCTATTCTTTCTGTTGGCGGAGGGAGGATTTTCTGAGAGAATTAACTAACATAGAGTTGGCCACTTTTTTGTTGAAAGTTAAGCACCACAAGAGCAGAATTCATCTAATGAAGGTGGATATGTATAGGATTTAAAATTATAGTTGTGATCATAATTATTGTTTTGTCACGATCTTTGATATTATGGAAAGGAAAATAGTATTTGTTACGAAAACAAATTTCTTTATAAGTGCACGACAATTGTCCATTTTACTTCTGTGCAATTCCCGTGGTTTTGCTTTTGTAATAATAAATAACATCACTGTTTCTTGAAACCGTAAACATATTTGATTGCATCGAGTTTATTGGATATCAAAATCTGTGATTCTGCTATCTTTCGTCTTTACGAAAGTAACCCATAATCCTTTAGAGATATGATGTAATGGGAAAGAGGCATCTAAGGTTCATTACTTTTGAATATTATATAAATTTATAGATGAATGTTAATCGGTGTCTTTAAGATATTGGTTAAGGAATTAAAATGAGAAATATTTTTATTGGGATGGATAGAATTATACCACCCATGATTTTTTTACGTTCTTTTATAATGTTCATAATAAATATTTTTTTTAGTTCTTTAACTAATACCATAAAAACACTGACTAGTAACACTCAAATCTATAAGAAAGAAAATACTTTTATAGCAAGAAATTAAGAAATATTTAGTTCTGTTTTTTAAGAAAGAAATATTTAGTTTTGTTGCACTTGCACATTAGTTATGAACAAACTTCATGGCATTTACTAGTCCTCTGAAAATTCATAGGTTATTGGCATGGTCTGTGTAGTTGTCCCTTCCACTTAGTTCCAGTTTAAGAGTTGTAACTCGTAAGTCGTATATGGTTTGAGATTTGTTTATACTTTTATGATGAAACAAGAATGAATAGTGCAACTTTATTAGAGACTAGAAGTTATTTTCTTCATATAATATTGAAATGCCTAATCGATGATTATTCCACTGGACCTCCATTATATATTTGCATAAACAGAAATGTGAAGCCAGAAGCCACTTCACATATGATAAAATATAAATTCACAACTATACAATATTTTCAACGTATAAGTGACATATAAAGAGATAAATAAGCTATCCTGAATCCTGATGCATGAAATACAAGACAATCTTAACATTTTTTATATTTTTAATGTACTAATAGTCTAACACTAAATACAAACCTGTTTCACATTCTTTTCTGTTATCTGTAAAACTTGATCAGACTTGAGGGCTACAAGACATTCAAAATAATAAAGTTAAAATGAGTTAATTTTATTAAAACTTTATCATTTTGGTAACAGGGAATGGCACTCTTGTGTCTAACAGCGATGATCCCACAGTCTCGGCCTCCTCCTTGCAACCCTGCAACTGAAAGATGTAAACCAGCAACAGCTGGCCAAATGGCAATGTTAATCTCTTCCTTTGCTCTCATGTCGATTGGAAATGGTGGCCTTTCATGCTCCATCGCATTTGGCGCAGACCAGGTGAATAAAAAAGATAACCCCAACAACCAGAGGGCCTTAGAAACATTTTTCAGCTGGTATTATGCTTCTACAGCTTTTTCTGTCATAATTGCCCTCACAGTCATAGTATATATCCAAGATCATTTTGGATGGAAAGTAGGTTTTGGAGTTCCAGCAGCACTTATGTTCATGTCCACTTTCTTCTTCTTTCTTGCTTCTCCGCTTTATGTAAAGAATAAAATACAAGGCAGCTTAATCACTGGCTTAGCACAAGTAATTGTCGTGGCCTATAAGAACCGGAAGCTTCCTTTACCACCTAGGAACTCAGCTGAAATGTACCATCATAGGAAGGACTCTGATCTTGTTGTTCCTACTGACAAACTAAGGTTGACCACACTCATTATTATCATGTTTTGCTTATTCACTGAATGAAAAAATTCCGAACTTCTGACAATGCTTTGTTTTCTAGGTTTCTGAATAAAGCTTGCATCATCAAAGATATAGCCTCTGATGGATCAGCTTCAAATCCGTGGAGTCTCTGCACAATAGATCAAGTGGAAGAACTAAAAGCTATTATTAAAGTTATTCCACTGTGGTCTACAGGGATCATGATGTCAGTTAACATTGGAGGCTCGTTTGGAATACTGCAAGCTAAATCCCTCAACAGACATATCACTTCACACTTTGAAATTCCAGCAGGTTCTTTTTCTGTAGTAATCGTATTTATGGTATTCATATGGGTGGCTCTTTATGATCGTGTCATTATTCCTATAGCATCAAAGCTCAGAGGCAAACCAGTTAGGATCAGTGCCAAGAGAAGAATGGGAATTGGGTTGGTTTTCTCTTTTCTCCACTTGGCAACTGCAGCTATTGTGGAGAATACAAGGCGAAGGAGAGCAATCAGGGAGGGACATATTGATGACACAAATGCAGTGTTGAATATGTCTGCAATGTGGCTTGTTCCTCAACTTTGCTTGTCAGGCATGGCTGAAGCATTCAATGCTATAGGCCAAAATGAGTTTTATTACACTGAGTTTCCAAGAACTATGTCAAGTATTGCTGCTTGCCTTTTTGGACTTGGAATGGCTGCAGGAAATGTGTTATCTAGTTTGATATTCAGCATCGTGGAAAATGTTACTTCAAGGGGAGGAAAGCAAGGATGGGTTTTAGATAATATTAACAAGGGTAGTTATGACAGGTACTACTGTGTTCTTGCTTCACTGGCTGCTGTTAATATACTGTATTATCTAGTGTGCAGTTGGGCTTATGTACCCACAGTTGATCAACTATCCAATGTTTCTGACGAAAATAATTCAAATGAGAAAGTATTAATTCAATTGGGCAATATGAGCCAGGTAGATCTTAGTGAAGGATTTGGGTCAAATGAGAAAAGAGTTAACTAGATTTGACAATGAATAGGGGATCCTGTTGAAAAGGTATTCAAGATTAGTGAAAACAATGACTCAAAGGAGGAAAAGTTAACTGAACTACAGGTTCACAATAAAAAGGAAAAAGGAAGGATTTGTGCAGAAGACCCGATGATTGCCTAGTTGAGATGTTGAACTTAGTAAGACATACACTACTTGGATAGCCATATTTATATTTTCATGTTTTGATTAGTAGTAGATGCAGATATCAACAGGCTATTAATGTGTATCTGTAAACTGTAAGCTGTGTTGGTATGCCAATATGTATATTTGCTCCATAGTAAATTGTTATTCTAAAATGTTGCAAACGATACAATTTGATCTGAGAATACTCTCAGTGATCTTGAAATATACAGATAATTAAAACCACAGATGAAAAAAAAATGTTTTTTTAAGTATCCTCTGATTGATGAATTTCTAAAATGACAGTGGGGACTCTGGTGGCCACAGTAACCTTGTACCCAATGATCATTTCCACAGACGATATCCTTCCATGATTCCAAATATTATTGATTCATCGACTCAAAAAACTAGATAATGGTTCACTTTACTTTTAGTGCATTAAGGAAAAATATATATGATTCACTGTATAAAAGTAATGTCTACTTTAATGGAAAGAGTATCAACCAGATCAACTACTCGGTTTATTTAATTATTCATCATTGTCGTTATTATTAGTAGTAATAGTTGTCCTTATTATCATTGTTGTTGCAGTAATTGCAATGACTTTGAATGAATATATAAGAACTGTTAACAAACTAACTAATTGGTTTAATAAACTTGGCAAAAAAAAATAATGTAGAGGAAGCACTGAATTTACTCGTCTGGGATCCTAGTAATAAAACACCGGAGTAGTTAGAGTTTACTTGCTGGGTGTTTTGGATTCTTTCTAGCTACCATCCACAGCTTTCCAAGAGCAACCAATTCTCCATTATGCTTTTTCCTGACTTCCACAATCACAGAAATCAACTCATCCTTCTTTCTTATAACCTTTGCCTCCACTTCAACCTCTTCCTATTGTTAAAAAGTAAATTAGACATGCCAAAAAAACAAACTAAATTTTGGTACAATGAATGAAACAATTAGACTCAAGGCTATAAATTTCTTCACAAACACCAAAGATATTACATGAAATGAAGACTACCTGAACCTTTGCCGTTGAGTAGAATGAGATACTTAAATCAAGAGTAACCTGGTGACACGAGGTAATGGAGTAGGAGGCAAAACTTGCAAGCATGTCAACTAATGTTGTTATGGCACTGGCATGCCAATTTCCATTTTCATCCTATAGACATAGAAAGCAAAAATCTTTATGAAAGAGAAACATAAATGCTCCAAGTAAGAGGAGAATCAGATTATTATAAATTTATTACCAACAAGCCACTGTGTATGATCAAGTCACAAAGGATGAAACCTTTGTGTGCCTTTACTAGCCGGATACCCTTTGTGGTGGAAGTCTCTAACTGTTGACCTTTAGTCCCATCTGACAGGCCTTTTATCCATTTCTGGATCACTTCAAGAGAGGGATCTTCCATCTCTTTCTCAACCATGCCCACAAACCAGAGAGAAACAGAAACTTTCTGAGTTTCACTTCATCACTCTTTCTTCAGGGTGTATCAGATGGGGTGACAACTGAAAAGTGAAACCTTGTTTACTCACCCAAAAAAAAACGTGAAACCTTGTTTTATAACAAAGTCACAATACTTTCAACCAATAAAATAAGGTCTATCTACAACACCACCCCAGTTGAGGAACAACACACTACGAACCAATGGAGATATCACCAAAGCAGAGCATATACACAGATAAAATCTATACTCATACATATTTGGGATTTGTTGAAATCAATAACAGAGATGAATATGAAAATAATAACAGCAAGTGTAATTGAAATACAATTGCAAAAGATCCATACCTTAGTGACAGAGGGAATTGAAGCTGAGAGGTTGTCGTTCTCCAAGTTGCTACCAAAACAGAGATTAATAGAAATATGTATACTGGTTGGTTGTTGCAGAACAAAAAAGAAGACAAATTATATTTCAGAAGCAATCGATAAACACTACAAGTTGTAGATTTGATGAAGACATTTATCAAATAGAAAAGAGAATGCGCAAATGAGCAAAAGATCCTATGAACAAGTAACCAGACCGGCAATAAAAAAGAAGCGAAAATGATCCAAGTTTATGGGACACTGCCAGATTTAGTTGAAAGAATTGTTTGTGTAAAATAAGATACAATAGGATGGAATCGTGGAACATATACCATTTTCCTCGCATTTTAATTCTGCTTTTCCAAACATTTTTTTATTGGATGAAATCCATATGGTGAAATATTGTAAATATACAAGTTGTAGGATAAACTATATTTTTGTTTCTTTATATTGCGGTGAATATTTGTTTTGGTCTCTTTAAAAAAATTAAATCCAATTTTAGCACTTGGAAAATTTTGTATCTTATTTTCATCTCTCTAATTTAAAAATACTCTACTTTTAATTCTCAAAATATATCTATCAAAAAAATCCTCAAAACATATTTTAAGCAGTTTATAACGGCTATGAAATGTTATGAGTATGTTTAGATAAATTTCTCTAGGAAAGATTAAACAGATCGAACGTAATAAAGAGAAGAAAAGTCCAAAGAATTAAGATTAATTGTGTTAAGAGAGAGGGAAATTAGAGTTAAAATGTACGGTTGGTGCAATCAAAAGTGTAAGTCATGAATGGTCTTTTTTAATTTCCATGAGGACATTTAAGGAAAAGCTGAGAATTGGAGTTGCTGAAAATTGTGGCTTCAATAAAAGTTATACCGAGAGCTTCTAACTTTTCCAAAAGCTGAAAAAAATATTCATGTAAACACCACTTTAATTATAAAGAGCTTATGTCAATAGAGAAGCTCATAGAAACTCTTATAGGATTCATCCAAACAGGCTCTAATAACCACTTTGACTCGCAATAAGCAGGATTTTTTTTTTATCAGTTTTTGCTGTTTTAAGTTTTTGATTATTTTTCAATTTTTTGACTAATTCTTCTCTAGGCTGATTGTGTGATATACCCTTGAACCGGACATTTGATCGTTCGCCAAATACCAATTTTCTGATTCAGTTTTCAGAACAATAGTCAACACTTTTTTAGCATTTAATATTATTTTGTTTCCTTCTACTTAAACTTAGAAGGAATAAGATGAAATATAATGAAAATCTAAACTTCTATAAAAAAATGGGAAGTCGAGGATTTTCATACATGTTAAGCACATCGTAAAATATTCCAAATGCCATTAGAAAGTTGTACAAGGGATAAACCAAAGACATTAAAGTCCATTATCAACAGAACTAAATTTAGAAAAGCAAAAGATAATACAGAGAAACGAAAAATATGGGAAACTAACTGCCTCATTACATTTCCACGCTGTTTTTCATTTTCAGTCATCAAAAGCATCATGAAAAATAATCCTAAAATGAATTCAGTAACAAAATTACAGCCCTTGAACCGATTATCTCAATCATGCAAGAGACAGTATAGAAGCGAAAGCAAAAACTGGTTGTAATTCAAACCCAACCAACAGTCATCGCAACAGTTGGAAAACAATATTATGAAATGTATTTCTCCTGCTGCTCTTGAAGTAACCTGGCCGATGATTTGGCATCCAAATATAGCGTACAAACTTCCTCAAGATCCGCCTATAAATTTCACAATAATGACTCATTGAGTTGAGGATAAGCACATAGTAAACATTTTTTCAAATGCTGAACATCAAATGGTCCAATTTCATAATTACCTTGCAGATGTTGTCTCGGCCATTCATTTTTGCAACAATGCTGGCAGGTGATAACAGTTGAACTGCATGCCTGATATGCAACAAGTGTAAGTAACAAAAGAAAGAAAAGCATAGGAACAGCCAATCAAGAATCCAAACCTTAAAGATGTTTGTTGTCCAATCTCCCCAAGGAAAGCTAAACTTTCTTCATCCACAACCAGTTCCTCTACTTGAGCACGGATAGCTAGAATCTGTCCCACAATTAAGAAGCATGTATGTTTGTATATCCAAACACATAATGCTTAACATTTTGAAATCTATTTGAAAGAAAGATGAAGGCCATACTACCTGTATCATTTCAGCAGGACCATATGTTTGCGTTCGAATGATCACCAACCGATCCAACAGGTCAACAGGTATGCCATGAGGACTTGTCATATCAGTTCCTCTGTATAAAAAGCAGGCAATGATGCTTAAATTTAAGCATTGTAAAATAATGAAAACAGGACCATATCAATCCAACAACTAATCAATATGACCATTGACTTAAGGTTTACATTGATGCATGACAAATTGTCAATTAAGTATGAACTATAAACCCTAAACATCAAGAAGGGTCCACAACCAGAGAGATTTACTTCTCAATTTTTATTAATCACAAGCACTGAAGTCTTATATGACCAAGAGCTAAACTCAATATCATGAAGATAATTAGGAAAGGTAATTAAAAAAATAAGAATCATGGTGTTGATGCCTGCTATGGTAATAATACACCAAAAATGACCAGCTATCAATCACAGCATTGCATTCATTTGATTTATTCAAATTTACCACTGGACCAAAACTTCTTTAAAAGCAAAATTAGTTTATTCATACCTTACATTGCATATTCCTCTATTAGTAGCAAAGATTACTATTGGAGATAGGGAGCTCTCTAAAGCACGATTCAAATACGAAAAACACTCCATATCTAGCATATGAACCTGTAAAAAAGCATTAAAGTTTGATTAATTAGATGCAATAGTATTTGCAGACATTAGTCGGTGAGAAACTTAAAGATACGGTCACCTCATCAATGAATAGAACTCCAGGAACAAGCTCTGCTACACCTTCATCAATATATCGGTTAACAACCTGCCACCAACAAAAACAGTTACCCTCTTGTTTTTATATTGTACCTTCTTTTCTTTTTTCCTTTGGTTTTTTCTGGTCAGAACTCATGGGTATGACTTTATTAATCACCAATGTCAATTTATGCATAAAACATCTGAAACAAGTAATATGCTCAAGGACAATTAAAAGCAATTGAACAAATTGCTAAGACAAAAGCTCACTTTTCGACCCTTAATTTTTCCCATAAATAAGAAACTACAAACTTGTATCAAAAGTTATTAAAATACCTTGTTAATCTCTTGCCTCAACTTGTCAGTGATTTCTGTTTTCCTGGGCTTCATCATCTGACCCATCAGAGACAGAATATCTTGTCCCCCTTGAGGTCGTGCATTGGCAGCATCCAGATCATGTAGGGTAACATCCTTTAAGAACAACAATACAAATCACAATAAGAAATCTGAAATATATAATATAGTCAATGTCTAGAACACATTCAAACAGAGTACACCAGTACAAGCCTCTGATTATTTTTATTTAAAAGTGTTATCCAAAGATTTTTTGAGTATTCTGAAAACAAATAAGTACATAAAAATTATCTCCTTTAAATTGAAATCTAGAATAAAAAATTCTGATGTCCGCATAAATCTGGATTAAAGTTTTGTCTTCCCCCTTAGTGACATGGCTTCAATTTAATAATTGCAACAAAATTTGGCAGTCACAACCATGGTTATTAAAACAAGACCAGACTGTCTGGTCCAACTAGCTGGATCAAGAACCAGCTTGGTGACTAGGCTTTAATTTATCAACCACTCACAGATCAACTTGAAGTAGAACTATAGAATTCATTTTATTGACAAAAACAGTTAAATTCAGAAATGAAAATTGACATCAACATAGTTTCTAATACCATCAATTAGAGGATTCAAATATGATAATTATACTAAATTAGCAAATCTTAGGGGTATTGCATAAACATAAAATTGGTCTTCAAATTCAAATTAAATACCTGAACAATCTCCTTTTTTTTGTGAACCTCTCCCTTAGGCAGTGGAACATACTCTTCAGCTTCAAGGTCAAACTCTGTAGCGAAAGCATCACTTCGACCCACCCTTTTTACAGCCCCGCTATTTGCCTCAATGTATATAACATCGCCAACAGCTATCTGGCATGTTGGCAAAAATCCCCCAATCATAACATCAGATTTGTTGACACAAATATTACACAACTTCAAAACTAAAACAGCTTCATACAAAATAAAGAAAAGAAATTTATAACTTGCAATATCTTAGTTACACAATGGAGCACACACAGAACAAGAGGAAATTAGAGACCTCACCTTTTCCTTAATCAAGGCATCATATATGGTAGGATCCAACTTGAGTTGCTTTGTTCCTTTCACTGTCTTCAATCCAATGATGACATGGCTAATACTTTTACCATAACCACCTGTTACGCTCTCAGTTTCTTCTGGAGAGAGCTCGGTGACCTTAAACAAGACCAGCAAAACATAAACAACAATATGAACAAGGCACAATCACATCCGAGTTTTGACAAGAGAATAGCTACAAACTCACCTCCCCTTCGTATACTTCCTTGTTTTCCTTGATACGCAGACCAATGGCCCGTCGAAAATTTTCCATGAGAACCTCAGTCTTCTTTACTTCCGAGGAGTAAACTTCGGAGCCAACCATAGGGCAGAACGGTACCTGCAGAGTGGAATAAACTTAATTATAAGCAGCAAGAAGGGGTAACAATCACAACACAAAGAATGAGAGTCTTGAGAAAGAAACCTTGGTGCCAAGCTCCTGGCTTATTCCAAGTGCCAATGCCGTCTTGCCGGTCCCGGGCGGTCCGGCGAGAAGAAGTGCCCGGCCGGCCATCTTCTTCTGCCGTATCATGTCCACCACAAGACCTGATGCTTCTCTTGCCTCAACTTGTCCAACGAACCCAGCAGCAAAACTCAATGCTTTTCCACTCGCCTGAACAAACAAAAACAATTCCAACTATTCACTTCAAAATTGAAGAGCAGAACATGACTACACAATAGGGTTCCACCTTACTAGGAGCAAGATGTGGAAGAGGAAGAGGAACTCACCTCGAGACCTAGGCCTTTAATGTGAGTGTGTGTAGCAACACGCTGTTTCTTCGTGGTTGATTGAACCTCTTCTATTTTCATCTTCTCCATTTTCTCTCTCAGGTTTTGCACTTTGCAGCAGCGGACACTGAAGAAAAGAACTAGAACGCACACTTGTTATGGAACACAAGGGAAGGCTACTACTATTTTCACTCTCCCTGTTTACTAATCCACTCTCTTTTCGTTTTTCTTTTCCTAAATTACCCTGAAAATACACCCATGTCAACAATTGCCTAAGGGAAGAGAAGAAGAAGAGAATTGCTACACACACCATTCATTTTGCTGGTACACCCAGCACAACAAATGTAATTCCCATATTATCCTTCTGTAAGTGGTTTACGGATCAGCAACCCGTATATGACATACTGATTGCTGATCCGTAATTGGTTTAATGATTGTGAATCCATAAACCAATTACAGAAGGGTAATATAGGAATTACATATGTTTATGTTGGGTGTACAGAAAAATGAATGGTGCGCATAGTAATTCTCGAAGAAGAATACAAATACACCGGCCTTGGCTAACCTAGGCCCAGTTACATAAAGCAGGTTGGGCAGCACTCCCATTTCTTTTCTCATTACACTCCCATTTTTACTTTTCTTTATTCTATTCTATATCATTAATGTGATTTTCCAAAATCCTACCACCGAAGGAGTGCTGATGGTTAAAAATTAAAAAGCATGTTTTTAAAATATTTATTCTTTTTATAGAATATTTTATATAGTATTATTCAGTATTTTTCCTTGCTAATTTAGCCATTTTTTCTTATTCTATTTTTCATCTTTTTCTTTGTTTTAAAAATAAATTGTATAAATATACATTTTTATTTCAAAATAAAATTCAAGTACCACATGAAATACTGGCAGCTTTCTTCTGGACAGTCCCAGCTCTTTTCAATCATGTAAGGGTCCCTTTCTGTTTGTACAAGTTGAAGTTTGGAGAAGAATGTTAAGCTCAAATTTTGAACTTGTAAGTTATGGTTATTTGTTCTTATCAATATTTTATCTATTTATGTGGATTGTGTGAGAATTAATGCTTGATATAATGCAGGTGGACTCAGACAAGTATAAAAACATTAAACATATTCTTAGAGATAGCCTGGCGAAGGGAGTGAAGAATATTAAAAAGGAGTCCATCTTGGATTAGAAGCCTTTTAGCATTTTTGAGTCAATATGGCTTCTCAACTTATAACTCAAAAACAGTTCCATTTAGTACATATATTTAATTTTATATAAATCTCACTCCATTTTTTTGGTGCACTAAGGATATGTTCAGCCAGCAGACTAATTCCTTTCAAGTTAAACTTTATCTCTGACAATAAAACCTTTTTAATAAGTCTCTCTACTTAATAAATCTAACTTAAATTTCATTTGGCAATAGAATTATTTAACTAGATTGTGTTGCTATATTGCGATAAATTGTTCTAAAGGGGTATTTTTAGAAACTTATTCTTGAATTGAGTCTCTTTTAAAATTATTTATCCCATGGTGTTCTTTTTTTACGCGAGATACATGCAAAAATCATGTAAATCGCCAGCCCCATTGGCGGGTTTGCTATGGGTGTGACACGTGCCAAAGACGCCAATGATACTGGCGATTTCCCCTTGTATCGCCACCCCCATTGGCGATTTGGCCATGCAAGAGGGTGTAGTTAGTTTGACTGGCGAGTTCCAAGAAGAGGGCGTATTTAATTTTTTTTCCGTTAAAATCAATCATCCCTAATTTAACTAGAATCAATTACAATCATATTTAATTTTTTTCGTCTAATTTTTTTTCATTAAAATCAACATGCCTAATTTTTTTCCGTTAAAATCAATCATCCCTAATTTAACTACAATCAATTACAATCGTATTTAATTTTTTCATTAAAATCAACATGCCTAATTTTTTTCCGTTAAAATCAATCATCCCTAATTTAACTACAATCAATTACAATCGTATTTAATTTTTTCCGTTTAATTTTTTTCCGTTAAAATCAACAATGACTATTTTTTTTCCGTTAAAATCAATCATCCCTAATTTAACTACAATCAATTACAATTAGGGATGATTGGTTTTAATGGAAAAAAATAATCATTGTTGATTTTAACGGAAAAAAATTAAACGGAAAAAATTAAATACGATTATAATTGATTGTAGTTAAATTAGGGATGATTGATTTGAACGGAAAAAAATTAAATACGCCTTCTTCTTGGAACTCACCAGTCAAACTGACTACACCCTCTTACATGGCCAAATCGCCAGTGGGGGTGGCAATACTAGGGGAAATCACTAGTACGAGTGACGTCTTTGTCACGTGTCACACCCATAGCAAACCCGCCAATGGGACTAGCGGTTTGCATGGTTTTTACATGCATCTCGCGTAAAAAAGAACACCATAGGATAAATAATTTTAAAAGAGACCCAATTCAAGAATAAGTTTATAAAAGTACCCTTTTTAAGACAATTTGCCCTATATTGCTGCCTTTGTGAGAATCCTAGACCCTCTCTTTTGCTTAAGTTAAGATACAGGCCTGTGTACTTTTGCTGAAAAATTTTGCAATGTATTCGCAGTAATTAATCGCTTCAAGAAAGAACATTCGCTGCTGATGTGATGATCAAGCGAATATGACGGCAGATATCATAGAACTTGTTGAAATTAAAATTGATCGTAAGTTCATGATGATGACATTATATTCCCACGCTTTACCCACAGAACTTGTTAACCCCAAACGAAAATATTGGCTGAAATACATAGTATTAAATATTTTTAATTACTAAAGGAAGTAAATATTAAATATTTTTTCATTTTCAATATAATAAATATTTCTCATTAAATACATTCAATCAAATCACCATCATACAGCTAAAATGCCAAACTTATGCTATATTTTCTCCTTTATCTTCCCCCTAATAATATGCTCAAACTTATTGAGCTTAATAAATGTCAGAATATAAAGGTTTCTATTTCACTAAATAATTGGTGCAATTTTATTTGAGATTGCCACCATCTAAAACTGATTTTTCAATAAATTAACTTTGCCTAGTGAATAAATGCTCAAATGGTAAGCAGCTTCTTCAGCTCTTTTTTATTTACCTGAAAATTCACAGGAAAAAAAGAATTAACTTTCCTTCCTAAAGAATGATTCAGGGTGAAAAAATGAAATAAGGAAATGAAGTCTATTAAGACAGGATAGAGAGCAAAAGAAAATTACCTTCCCCATGGCATTGCGAGGGAGTTTATCCCACACGATTAGTTGAGTTGGAATCTAACAAGATATAAACAAATTATAAGAGAATTACTATGCTTTGTTTGAAACCCAAGAAATCAGCAATAAAGAAAACAAAGAGAAATGGTGTTTTTCAACTGTTTGATTGATTAGTATGAGAAATAGCCAAGAAATAAATAAAATGCAATGAATTTTGTGCATAGTTTTGCCATCTCACGAGCCAAGAAAATGGAAGAGGGAAAGAGAGATAATAATTTATATTTCCTGATAAAATGAAATGATTTTTTTATAATATAATTCTTTTAGCAACTTGAAAATAAAAGGTATACATGTCATTATATGAAACTTTCTTTCTTTTTCACTCTTCTGTTCGATCAAAATGTGGCCATACCTTGTAAGGTGCAATTTTGTCTTTGGCCCAGGTGGATAATTCTTCTAGGCTTAGAACAGGCTTTGATTCTTGATCTCGTTTCAGTTTAACATCAGCCTGTGGCACAACGATTGCACCAACAATCTCTCCATAGTCTTTGTCTGGTAGGCCTAAAACGCAACATTCTGAGACAGCCGGATGCTGCAAAAATGTTCTGAATGTGAATATTCATATACAATTCCTAATACTCAGCTTTTTCCATAGAGAAAAAAAAAATGCGACAATCCTAGGGGTTGACGAAAACTTTTTCCATAATGAGAAAATGCTAGCCACTTGCCTCTATTATAACTGATTCAATTTCTAATGCAGAAAGCTTATATCCACCAGCCTTGATTATATCAGCATTATTACCTGATAAACAAGTAGAGAAAATGAATGTTGCTTTTAGTTTTATCGCCATCACAATCTAACTTCTACTCTGATGATAAGCTCAGGTGTAGGAATCTTGTTCATACTTTGTCAATCAAGATGAAATATTTGAGTTCTCATGCATGTTCAAATAAAAATATTAGGCAAAACCAAATGTCCTAGTTATCAGCAATTTGGGATCAACGTTTCTGACAAACAACTGTAACAATTTATGCATTTTTTTCTCATACTTTTGTTGTGACATTCATTTTGGAAAAATGGAAAGCCCTGGCTCAAGGATAATTCCAAGGAATTTCAAATTGGATATGTAATTATTAATTAAGGCATGAGAATTATGCTACAGGCTGCACACAAGGTTCTGACTCTTACAAGAAAACATATGACAGCATACATTGAGAAATATAAATTTCCTTACGTCCTAGAATGATGAAATATCCATCTTCATCTGTAGTAACTGCATCTCCAGTCTTGAAGAATCCATCATCAGTAAATGATTCCTTTGTTGCCTGCATGGAAATAGTAAAATTTCTAAGATATATTTCTTGTACCATTCTCTATATTTGGAATCTTAGACTTTCAGTGACTGAAATAATATTCTATTCCTTTTACTATGCCCAATCTTTAGCATCTTGGAACTTCTGTAGCTCAAATAACTGCTTCTTAGATAACAAGATGAGCAGCAGTTGGAAAGTGATGGGGCATAACAGGGAAATATGGTACAATATCACGATGTACATAAATCAATAAGGAACGGGTTTGGAGCATAAAAAAAGAAAAAAAAGAATAGGTAATAGAGAAATATAAATTGCTAAATAGAAGAGCTTAACATTTTGAAAGTACCTCAGGAAGTTTCCAATATTCTTTAAACAACGAAGGGCTTTTAAAGCAAAGCTCACCCATTCCAGTATTTTCATTCACACTCTCTTCATCTGTAATAATCTTGACCTGTCAAGCAAATAGAAATGCCAACCTTATAAATATGATATTATTTTTCACATTGAGTGTCCACAACACTTGAGACAACACCTCCAGACACATAGTAAAACAACCATCTCATAGTATCTCAAAGTAAATTTTTGCAGGTGTTCTTCAAATTTCAGTCACATAACACTTTATTTAATGTAGTTAGAACAATAAATTTGGTTTCCTTAACCTGAAATTGAAACTTGTGCCCAGAGCCCCCAAGCCATTAGTTATTAAACCCCCCCCCCCCCCCCCCCAAACAATGTTGTTTAGGTTATCTGATCATGTAAACAGCCTATGCAACAGTTGAATGAATGAGTGATAATAAACAGCCCATATTCTATTGCAAGCAGCAGTGAACAAGTGCAAGCTCAACTAACCTGTATACCGGGAAATGGTTTGCCAACAGTTCCAGGTTTGCGCTCACCTTTTAATGGATTCGACAATGCCATAACAAACTAGAAACATTAACATAATAACATAAGATTCATATAAAAATATCATTATAAATTTAATAAGAAAAGTAGTAAAAAGTTAAAATACATACATGATTCCCTGCAAAGTTAAAGGACTTAAACTAAAGTTTACTTACTTCAGTCATGCCATATCGTTCCAATAAGCGATGCCCAGTGATGGCTTCCCATTCTTGCATAACAGGTAGTGGAAGTGCAGAGGACCCACACATCTGAATGATAACATGATAATATGTCAGATTTCTCAGATTGAATTAGTAGTCAGCACTAAGCACCAATGCAGAAGAACATGCAACATAACTTGCTGGCATGTCCATGCATGGTAAATTACCACACCACTAAGTTACACACTGATTCAGTCAAATTAAAACTTCAATAATACTCCATTATTTTAAAATTCAAACAACTTCCCATTTATCTTCTTTTAAGAAATAAAATTGCTTGATGGATGCCACAGTGCCTCTTTGTCTTACCATAAGACGCAAGTTCTTTGCAGCAGATACTGAAGCAGCTTGTAGCTCAGGATCCATTGCATGATAACCTTGTATCAATCGGGCATAGATAGTTGGAACCTTCATTTACAAAAGGATTCAATCATAATCCGATCACCCAAGACAAGTTTTCTAATCATAGGAAATGTTGTTGATAGCAAATAGTATACAAATGAATTTTAAAAGAACAAACTATGCAACAACTTAATACTTTTTTATGCCTAAGTGTATAACAAAATGAAACAATGCCATCATATGGACTATAAATGCTGTCTTTGTATGATTATAGCAGTAAACATAATTATTTTCAGCCAAGCTTAGGTTATATACACAAACCAAGGTACCATGAGAGTGAACCATATCAGATACATGAACAATGCTAATAAGAATTACACTTACTCCAGTGAACACAGTTATAGCATCTTCAGCCTTAGAACCATCAGTTGGATATGACTCACGCCATCTCTGCCAAACTCCTCTCACACTAAATTTTGGCAAAAACTCAACCTTCAACAAGACAATTAAATTCTTAGCCACAAAAAAATATTTAAAATGGATACTGTCTATTTAGAGGCCACTAGAACAAAAGTTAAGATTTCTTTTTCTCTTTTTTTAGTTTTGTATTTTCTTCGCAAGCAGAAGTGAAGATAATATATTACCGTGGAGCCTGCATAGAGAGGGGCCATTAAACCATTGAAAAACCCATGAACATGTATATTATATATGTTAAGGACTGACGTAATAAAGATACCCCAAATGTTTTAAATAATCAGAAAAATATTGAATAATTTATACACAAAAACTTTCAAGGATATGATGTAGTGGTAGACAATGCAGAAACTGATCAGCAGATGTGTACTCCCATGCTTTTGTCAAAGTTTGGACCTTAAATCAAGACAAGATTTAAAAAAAATACAAAATTAATAACAAAATAGGAATGGACTGCCTTGCTCCAGACAACAAGGATTAAATTGCATTTGATTAAAATTACATCATAAACAGTACTTTGTGTGTGCATGATTTGATAATCAAAGTATTAAATGTAACTAGAGTTAATCACAGAGCATACCTGGGAAATGATGCTTTTGTGTGTATGAACAACTCCCTTAGGTTTACCTGTAGTCCCACTAGTGTACAAAATCAGTGCTGGATCTTCACCTATGCGAATGGAGTTGAAAACAAAGAACTAACTGTCTAAAACTTGCGAACAAAAAAGTCAACCTATCCATTTATAAAAACTGAAACTGATTTTCTTACTTAATCTTCCAAAATTATCCAACAAAATTTTATCTGTATGAATTCCCCCATTCTGCGAATGGTCATCTCTGCTTTTCTCAGAAGACTTGTTGAGAACAAGTGGAAGATGAAAAAACTGAGAAGAGCTTTTATTGGCTATGCTTTGCATTATTTCACTATGATCTTCAGTACTCAGTATTGCAGATACATCCTACAGCCAAATTATATCAAATTTCTATTAAGATTTAATCCACAAAGCAGAAGTACAGCACAAAGGCAATAATTAAATGGTTTAACTAATCTGTTAGTAAACTCATAACCAATTCTTTTTTTCTTAGATACATGAGACTCAATCTATATCACAATAACCATATTAAGAGAATATTAAGAGAATACCAGCTTTGGGCCTACGTAATGGGCCTAATTCTGTACTGATGGTTTATAGTAGAAATAGAAAACAGAAAGGGGAAATCGGGCCTTTGAAGTCAGGTGGTGGTATAGGAAGGGAAAATAACATAGTGACCAGAAAGGAGAATTGGGCCAACTCTGAAGATCCAGTTGCATCAAAAGAGAATGGATCACCTATTTTAAAGGTGGGAATGGGCTTAAAGAGGTGGCCTCGTGGGACAGAAATAACAGAAAAAAGGATGCTGGTCATACAATGCAACAGGTTTCGAATTCTGTTTCAAGTGAGACCTTGAAGGAAGCAACAAACACTTGGACTATAGCAAAAGACATGGGGGTCCGTTATGAAGCAGAGGAAGGAAAAATGGTGTCCAAGATTGCTATCTTAGAAGGAAAAAACAGAGGAGCAGTGGAAAGGTTGGGAAGAAGTATGGATGATTAATGAAAATTACAACTTATAATATCAGAGGTTTGGGAGGGGGGGTTAAGTGGAGTTCTGTGCACAGGATTGTGGTAAAGGACCAGGAGGATTTGTTATGTATTCAGGAAACTAAGCGAGATAGGGTGGATAAGTGGGCATGTCAAGCATTGTGGGAGGATTCAGAGATATGCTGGGCAGAGAGTCCAGCAATCAATAATGCTGGAGGTATGTTGTGTTTGTGGAACGAGTCAACTTTCTCTGTTGAAAGGAAGATCATTGGTACTGGATTCGTTGTATTGGACTCCCAAACTGGAATAGTGATGGTAATAGCATGGCAGAATGTACAGAAAACAGTACATCCGGTACTGTTAACAATTATTATTCATTATTAATACTATATATACATATTTTAGCTGATAAAAAAAACAATAACCATATTAAATCTGCCAACCCATATAATACACATTTTGTTCCTTGAGAGTGGACATACTTGCAGAAGCGACCGTGAGACTAATAAATGACAGGCAACACAAGTATAAAAACTAATCCAAAAGCAATATGGATTATTTTGTTAGGGACCGATGAATAGAAGAATTTCTCATTCATGTCTGAACTGAACATCCAATAAAACTTAATTTATAATATTTAAGGTATACTTCCAAAGCATATTTCAGTCATGACTCGTGTAATTAACAAAGGCTTATCCATAGATAAATCAGATATTTGAAAGTTCAAATAAAATATATGAAGACAAATTCAAGGGCTGATCAAGGAGGCCTGAACTTCATAAAGTTTGCAAGCCATCCAAATGTTAAACAAATGCAAGAATAGGGATTTCAAAGCATACCGAATTATTAGTCACATACAAGAGCTCTACTTCTGGATAGCTGGTTGCAAGCGGAACAGCAACACCTCCACTAAGCCAAATCCCAAGTATTCCAGCAACAAATTCAGCGGAGGGTTTGGCTACAATTCCTACTCGAGCTCCACCGAGATTTCCCTGGATTTTGATACCGCTAAGAGTTTACATAATAATTATTTTGAAAATATTCACAAATGTAATACTACACATAAATGCCAAGCAACGGATAAAGAATTTAATTAATCTCCAATTCTTAACAGGTGATCAGTATAGAATTTAAAATAAAATGAAAAAAAGTAGGTTTTCTTAAGGAGAATATAGTGTCCCATACTTTCAAGCTGTTTTCTATGGTTCGGCATGAAGGTTGCTTTGGTAAAAACAAGAAGGCCCTAATAATTTTGCAGTGTATAGTTTATGCTATTTTTTATTGCATTTAGTTAAACCAGAATGTATCTTTTAGAGTGCCTCTTTGCTCTTAAGCATGTAATGGAATATAATTGTAATTTTAGCTTCTTTTTTATGTTCTCAGGTTTCTGCCCCTGTTTGTGTCAGAGGAGTTGTTTCTTGCTATCTTTTACACTCAGAAAGATTGGCAGAATTGCTGCATTACTAGTTATCTTATTGTTCTTAGAAAGTTTTCACACTTTATGCTCCAGCATGCTGCACCCCATA
The DNA here is from genome assembly GCF_000004515.6 of Glycine max. Lineage (NCBI taxonomy): Eukaryota > Viridiplantae > Streptophyta > Magnoliopsida > Fabales > Fabaceae > Glycine > Glycine max. The sequence continues at coordinate 16,637,754 of NC_038244.2, forward strand.
CCATGCTGTATTTTCCTTGAAATTTATATTGTTATATTTGAAAAAGAATAGCATAACTGTTTTTATGGATTAAGTTTTTAGGAACTTTCATCATCATATTGGTCAAATGCTAACCAGTAGTTATGCACTATTTCATCTAGCAATAACAATAGTAAGGAAATTCTAAGGTATAACTCACTGTCTGTGCATCACTGCCACACAAGAGATTGGATATCTTCTGTGCCGATGAGACAAGTTGCTTGTAACTATAACTCTTCTGATCAGCTCTGATAGCAACACTCTCAGGAACTGTAGGTTCGTGCTTAGCAATTGCTTTGACCACCTCCATTAATGTAGCAGGTGCAGATGCTATATAAAAGGCATAAATAGTCAAATAACCTTTATAAATGGATTTTTTAGATATTAAATAATTTCCACATTATGTAAACTGAACAACCAGAATATCAATTTGGTGTTTTTCTCAAGTGACTACTCAATAAACTGATAACTTCTTCTCCGAACCAAGATGTCCATTCTAAACTTTCCAGCACAGCAATATCGTTATCATAACAAGTCAATGACAACCTCATTTTTTCAGAGTAAATCTCTTACAAACCGTTAACAAAGTATTTTAACAAGTTATGATAATTGAGACTAATTCAGAATTTAGAGAGAAATCATAGCAGGTACATTTAGGCCACGGTCCACCCAAAAAGGTACCGAATGACATTTTACCCTCTTAATCTTCCTGGACACTGAAATTTTTAAAGCTCCATAAAGCAATAATCAGGTTTGCAAGATAGGCAAAGTTACAACTTGATCAGTAGTTAGGAGCTACAAAACCAAAACGCTATTTATCACTGAACACCGAAATTGGATGCTTCATAACAATCTCTATCATTAAATATTGTTTTTTTTCCAACAAAATCCAAATTGTGTGTGCTAAATGCTAATGCATGATGTTTAACTAGTAGCTAGAAGCAAACAGAGTTGCACGCAAAGAACATTTTCTAGCAAACTCAACTAAATTTAAAAAGGAGAAAGGGAAAGCACACCCTTTACTTCTGCATTCAGCACTGAGACACCCCAATAGTATATTCCACCAAATTCAACCTCAAGGTAGAATTTTTTTTTTTAACAAGCCCAATACCCCAGTTAAAAAATAAAATAAAAACATTGATCCCAGAAGCACAGGACTTACGTTCAAAACAATAAGAAAATACATTCAGTGTGAAGAAAGAGAAACTCACAAGAGAGTGGACGAAACTGAGAGAAAGAGGTGGGGTAGGAAGCAAGGTGCGGGAAAAGAGGGAAGGAAGAGGAAGCTATGAAGGCATGGGAAGAAGAAGAAAAAGTACGTTGAGGAAGGAGAGTAAGGTGTTTGTCGAAAGCTTTCAATGAGCAACTCATTTAGGTGGGTGGCAGATATGGTAATGTAACCAACTAATTGAGCAGTGGAGTTAGGTGGAAACTGCAAAACTCTAATTCTATTTTTCGCACGTTCCTCTTTTTGCACCTCTAATTTTGTCTGTCTTTCTTTCTTTCAGTCAAATATGGCTTTCAGTTTCGGGGGGCTATTATAATGCTAATGCCTATTCAATTCCAATTGCAATACCAATGCCAATGGTGCAATACTGTTTTTTTTTTCTGGGTTCCTTCTGTTTCGAGGGGCCTCTTGATTATTGTTTCTTAGGGTTCAGGACAACTTAATTGTAATAGGATGTTTGTGAGTCACAGCTTGTAACTTGTTACTACCACATTTTGTATTTATGTTTTTGCCTTTTTGAAGATAGGTTTCTTCTTGTGTGGTAGGAATTATCTTAGTACACCAACAAAAAAAGGAAGATATGTAATTAAAATATGTGTATGGATGAGCATAAAACAATACATATACGTAGTACTTTTATATAGATAAGCGTATAATCGAAGACGAGCCTACCGGGTTTTATTAAAATAATAATAGTGGGTCACACACTCACACCTATGTTTTGTTTGACCCGTAAGATTTGGTCTTGGGTTTTTTTTATATTTGGAGGAGGAGGACTTTAAATAGAATTTTCCGGATTTTGACTGGTTCAAATTATTTAGTGTTGTTTTATATGGTTTATTTATGTAAAACAAAAAAAAAGTAACATTGTATTGGACAGCTAAAGCGATATTTCGTATTTGATCATTCAACCAACGTTTACTAGTGACGAGAAGGTTCAGGTCATGGGTCCTTCACGCAATTCTACAATAAAAAAACTACAGAAAAGAATCACATGCAGAATTGATAACCTTTATTAAATATTGGGCCATTGTAACTTCTCAACTACTCGAAGGGTCTCAAATGTCTGACCCCAAAATTATGGGGTCACATGCTGGTGGTTCAATAAATGTATATCCACCACGTCATGAAGGAGTCATTAGAAGGGTTAGGGTGGAGAATACTATGAACTTTCTCCAATAACCTCGCGTTAGAAATCAGATTATAGGGGCTATTTGTGTATTGCTATTAACATACTCGAGCTCCAATTCAGTGTCAAACAATATTCTTAAGAAATCGTGTGGAAAAATAAGATGACGAGAATTGGATAGCTTCGCTAAAACTAGTTTAATTAAAAAAAAAAAATTGCCTTAAATTCAACGGCAAAAGATGGAATCATGAATGTTTCAAATCTAACATTTCATTTCGTACAATTTGTTTGTTCGACGTGTTCTCTGCGTTAATCACAATAGTTTAATACGCAAATAAAAATACATTTAAACACATTTTTGTCCTTATGGCATTGGTTCAAATGGTTCTTCACTCATACGAACTATTTCTTGATGTAAATCTTCTCATAAACCCACAACCAATAGAATTTTAAAAAGACATCCTACATTAACATTAGAAATACATCATAATGCCAGAAATCCTGGATGTCAAGACTCGAATACAGAAGACTTTAGGGATTGGTATGGAACTTTAGCAATGAAATCCAGCTAATTCTTAGCATGTACTATATCTGCACCAAGCTTGGGCGTTGACAAATAAAACTAAAATACCAGGCTTGAAAAATTGTGCATTAGCATAAGACTGAAACTAGTATAATCACAAACATGTACCACATGGAAGTTTCGCTATCTTTGTAGGCTAAAGCCAAAATAGTAGATAGTCAACGTGATCATTGACCTAGCCATCTCCTCCACCAGAAGGGTGTCCTAACTCCCTGGGAACGAGGTGGTGTAAGAATATCAAGCATTGTTTCCTTCTCTTTTGGGGTCAATGGAACACCTCTAACAAGGTTCAAAGCCATGATGTGGACATTAGTCTTTTGTTTATGCCTGTTGTAAGCCCATACTCCTGCAGCTGAACCTGCAATTAAGAGCTGTTTCAAAGAACATATTTCTGGAATCAGCACAAATTTAAACTGCAATGTAAAAAAAGAGAAGAAACTCAAGTGCTTTCAATCATCCTTCAGTAAAAAAAAATTAAAAAAATACCGGTAATAACCACAAAGCTGCTGTCTGCATATCAAACTTGGGCGTATAGAGTACAGTCTCTCCAAATTCGTCCTCAAGCTTTTTGTAGATGTCCTTGTCAGTCTTTCCAGATTGAATTTCATCACGAATTAACTGAAAAACAGTACAAGTATTTATTTAGGGTTTACAACTTTACATGATAACTTCCAGAAGCCAATTGAAATTCCAAATAAGTAGTTGAACGAAACTCAACATAAATAAATAACAAAATCATGTTTGTTAGAAGTGAGGAATCGAATAAGTAATAACACCCATATCAGAAAGTTAAAGTGTAGTGCAGTGCAGGTAGGTACCTTCCTGAGCAAAATGGCAATGTCTGCTTGAGAATCCTCAATGGATTGACTCCCACACTCCGTGCACCTCACATTATGACTAATGTTTCTTGCACGAGCATCTACTATCATTGCCTTCTTCACTGCATCATCCTCACTCGCCATTCAAACCTACGCAAACAACTAGCCATTATAAAACAGCTGCATAGCAAAACCATGACAAAAACAGTGCAAAACCAAGCATAAAAAGAATCACGACGCTTTAACTTTAACTTTAACACCCAATGATTATAAAAGTGAAACAACACCAACAGTCTAAACCATGACTAATGCGACGAGTTCGTTCATTCATTTTGTCGAACAGTTTGGATGCACAGATTTCAGCAGAGAAAACAAATCCTCTCCTCTAGAGATGAAAACGAAAAGTAATTTTGACAGTAAATGTTTAATACTATAAGAATTTATCGGATGTCGATAAATTTGAAATGGGTTTTACGAAGAAACTCACTGAAAGAATTGATGAAGTAAGGGAGGAGTGAAATCCTTCTACGCTTTCGATTCAAAGCTTCGATTAGAGTGTGCGTCGGGTTTTGAGGTCCTACTGAGGCACAAAGTATTTTCTAGAGAGCCCGATCCATATACCGATAATTACTTTCCCACATACCTTTTTCATCTTTCGACCCCACTATTTTTTTGTAAAATAAGTTTTTTTTCCCCTTAACTATTTCAGATTTTGATGTCTAGTTTCTCTTAAAAAAGTGGCTTAAATATGTTTTTCATACCTGTAAAATAAGTCATCTTCAGATTACTACCTAAAATTCACTTTTGGTCAATTACATACCTGAAAAAAAATTATATTTCAATATAATACATGTCGTTAGTCTCATACTGGTAAGTGATGATGTGATAGGCGAAGTATCACATCATCAAGTCTAATCACTTAGCACGTAGTTAAAATAAAATCATATCATTATTTATTATTTATTTTTAAGAAAATCCAATTAAAAAAAAACATAACTTTCGTTTTCAACATCTTCTCCCTCACCCTCTTCTTCTCCCTCTTCTCCCCCCACCTACCCCCGTGTCACCCAATGCTACCTAGCGCCACCAATAGTGTCCCCACCATCGCCTTCCTCCCTTCCTCCTTCACAATCCATCCCCCAATCCACCCTTGGCCCCACCGCCTCACCCTATTCATCTTCTTTGACTCTTGTCGTCTTCTCTCTTCTCCTCCCAACCAGAGACTCCAACAGATACTCAAACCACCACAGTAACCACCAGCCAGTCATCCAAACCTCATCGGAAATCCCATGACCAACATACATACTCATGATTTGCTCATAATAGTTGCAAATGACGGTTTGGTTATTGCTATGAAAAGAATTTTACCCAACTACAACTCTTGTCCTAGGATTGAGTGAGCAATTGATAATACCAAAAAATTCATAACCCAAAATTAAAAAATAAACACAGATTTCACTTCAAAATTATAAAATTGCAGTCTCAAAACCAGAGACTCGTCTTTCAGCAAAAATCTAACAACCTTCGCTCCATATATCTTTAACCAAAAAAAAACACTCACGGGTTCAATTTGGGAACTACAATTGCCACTAATCCTAACCTAGTTACAACAATATTTTCAACGCTTGGTCAAACCAACCAACTCAAAATTGTCAACATTCCAAACCTCAAAATTCATCAAAACTCTAAAACGTTTACATTTCAGGGACCACAAAGGAGCAATAAAATAGCAAGTGAGTAGGACAAAAGGCATATACACCAAGGAAAAAATGTAATAATGGAAAAGAGGGAGAAGAAGAGGGAGAAGGAGAGGAAGATGTGGGGGAGGTAGGGAGGGGGAGAAGAGGGGGAAGAAAAAGGTGAGGGAGAATGATGTGGCATTGATGTGTTAATGATTAAGTGTTGATGATGATGTGACATTCCGTCTGTCACATCATCACTTAATAAAATGAGACTAATGACGGGTACTAGATTGAAACATAAAAATATTTTAGGTACGTAGATTACCAAAAGTGAATTTTATGTAGTAATTTGAAAACAATTTATTTTTCAAGTATGATAAAGATATTTAAGCATAAAAAATTGTCTGTTTTTTGTCTCTCGTATATTTTATTACTTAAAATTAATTCATATTATAGAGGAATATTAACTGTGCAAAAGTTGTTACTATCAATGAGGTTTAAGTGTAGCAGAAAAGAATATCTACAATATGGTGAACTAAGATTTAAATTTTTGCTAAAAGAAGTGTCCACAATGTTTAATCATATCTCAATTGGAATTGTCTCCAAAGGAGAAAACTTTTGAGGAAAAAAAATATAAAAATTGTTTATAACAAGGTCACATTAAAAGTTTTATTAGTAAGTTTTATAATAATTATCTTAAAGTTATATATTTCATATGAGGAGCATTAGCAACACTTTTTAACACATATTCTATCATTGATTAAATTTATTGAAAATTACAAAATTTAAAAAGGAGACTCATTAAATGAAAGTTGAAACCTATAAAAAATTATTTCTAATTTCAATTAATAATAAAATGTATATTCAGAAGAATATATTAGAGGCATGCTACTAACATTTTTCATTTGAGATTGATTGATAGTATAATTTTTTCACACCAGTAGTACATGTTTATTAAACTCCCATAAATTATTTATATAACTGAAGAAAATACTGTTACTCAATTTTCTATATAAGTCCAAGTCACAAGTTTGCCTAAATGATTCTGAAAAATCGATTAAAACTAGCGGCATATTCTATTGGAAAAACAAATGAAAGTGACGGTTTAGAACCATAACCTCCTTTTTTAACTAGATATAAAGAACATGGTCATGTTCGGCCATTGTACCTAACTTCTTTAAGGGCTTAGCAGGATAGGGCTAGCACTGCATGGTTGGTATTAATGCAATAAGGACCGAAGCTCTATTCCCTCGCTTTGACCTTCCCTTATGGCTGAAGCTCTCAACAAACAAGGTTACATCGTAGTAGTCTGAGTGCATAACAATTTCTCCTCCATGTGCTAATTAAGCAATAAATAACATCTCATATATCATTTTAAACTGAATTTATGACATTCAACAACCTCAAGAACCGCAACTTAGTTCTTAAGGTCTCCACTACATCATAGATTCATAGTAGTACTGTTTAATTGTTTTCCATAATAAGCATGAATTAGCAGTTCCTACTAGAAAATAGTAGTATTAGCTATGCCATTTAGAGGAACTGCAACAACCCCGAAAAGTTACCAACAATAATGACCGCAAGCCTCAATCTCACACTCTGTGTAGAGAGTTTCAAGAAATGAAATTAACATATTGAGACACACCCTTCTTAGCTAGAAAGTTTGCACATAAGTTTATGTTAAGCATAGTATTTACGGCATCAACCATGCATCAGGTCATGATTTTTCCGAAAAGGACAACATACGCAGTGACTATTGTAATATTCTTGTTATTAGATTAGATAGATGATTCGCAAAGACAAGGCAAGGCATGCTAACAAGCTTGTTAGGAAAAAATGTTTTATTACTCATTTGATTATAGTTACAAAAAAAATATTTTAATACTTTACATATCATTTTAATCTCTTCTAATCTATATAAATATAATTTTAACCTTTTTAATCAAAGGAAATTTTTTGTAACTATAGGATGAAATAAGTAATTAATTTTTTCTTAGGAGAATTTTGAACAGGAGAGGGCATACAATTCTAAATTCTTACTATCGTATTCATGAGAAATCAAAACTATGATATACCGTAAAAAAAACTATGATATCAATTATGTAATTAGCAATTACATTGCCCAAAAGTATCAATGGCAATGTGTTCATCACTTTTGAGTATTAAAAAAAAACTAAAATTTACAAATGCCTTTAGTGAGCACTCGAAGAAAGACTCAAAATATAGCATGAGATGATCTCAAAGACTCTCAAAACTTGACCCCCATGCAACCAAAGCACAGATTTTCCTGCAAATGAGTAAGAAAGAAATACAGATCGATTAATACAGCCACAATAACAATACCAATTATTTGAATTATATATTCTGTTTAGCTACTATTTCTATAATTCAATTTCTCACAAAATTCAACCAGAAATAATGGATGCTAGAATTTTTTTTTCTAATAGACACTCTTGGTAGGCCTTACGAGGGAGAGGGTATGTATACGAGAATGAAAAGGATGTAAAAACTTTTGACTACCACGATGATTAACTTCAAGACCACAGACAAATCCGAAGGAAAGAAATTTCATTTATTCACTTATTCTGTGTACTGTAGCATTCAGCACAAGGGCCTTTTCAATTTATATACTTAAGCTAATGAAAATAGTACATGAAAGAAGTTTTTTCTTTTTACTTTTCACCGAAAATGTTTCCACAACTCATTCAAGTGATTCAACATATGAAAATATGCCCATACCTTGTCCATATTATGACCAATTTAGTTTGCTTCTTGTGCAAGAAGTGCAATTTCAATTTCCTGAAGTGACTTCCCTTTTGTTTCCAGAATATTTTTCTTCACAAAAACCACCGCTATCAAACAACAAAACCCAAAAATACTATACAGGAGTTGCGCCCCAATTAGCTCCAGCAAGCGCAAAAAAAATAGACCCACGAAGAAGTTTATCACCTGTTAAAGAAATGTTTACAATCTCAGAGAACATGATAACACTGGAGGAGACAAACTAAATGACACTGATATAATCTGAAAGGCCCAGACTTCCTTCAGACATGTATATTGTATTTGATGTACAGCCTGCTATTGAACACATATCAAGAGAACTAGAGAAAAGATCTAAGTAATTCTAATTAGTATATAATCTTCAGGAGCTCAAAATTTTAATCCCATACTTGGCAATCAACATGAGCAATATAATCTGTGAGAGCACCCCAAAATATTATAAACTGCTAAACTGCATACAGCCAAAGCCATCACCAACTATACTTGCAGTCAAGCATAAGCACCATGTAAGACTGGCTGTTAAAATATTATTGATTATTGAGGGGTCATCTCAAAAAAAAAAAAAGATTCTTCAAAATAATAACTTTCTTAATAATCGGACTCAGATACCATGTCAAGTTACTGATTATCTCTTACCTAAAAGGGTTAACTTGCAGACTTAAAGGAACCTTACTAGAATATAAGGGCACAGATCACTCAAATATCCAAACAGAATTTAGTTTTAAAATGTAAAAAGATCATAAAATATTTACTGGCACTTTCTGAGTTAAATATGGTAAAATATCACACATTAGTAGTAGATTTCATGTTTATAAGAATACAAAAGTCCGAAACGAGTTAAATACATTGGAAAGTAAAGCCGAAATAGAATAATGTAAGGACACTTTAAAGATGAATAATTGAATATGAAAACCTGGAAAGACAATTACCCAATGCACAGCCAGGCAAATTGCCATTGCCTTTGCTCTGATATTGCTGGGTAGTATTTCAGACATGATAAGACAAGGAACTGGACCAGCGCCGAAAGCAAATGACAGCACAAACCTGTGTTGTCCATTTCACATTTAGCAACATATATCATGAAACATGAGCTCTCAAAGTTGGACAGTTGGTAGAGATTTGTAATTTGGCAGTCAAATGAAGGAATGAAGGTATTTCAGATTCATAAGCAGTGTCCAACAATCAATGCAGCAGTTCATTTCAAAATAAATAATGCAAATATTTTCAAAATATAGTTAATGTTCAAAAATCCTTATTAGAATCATTGCCTTGTGATTCTGCAGATAAAATGAGATTGAAATCTACGTTAAACTATTACTAATGCATATATTTACTTGTGTATCTGATGCAGTGACAAACTAAGGATGCAAGTTATGAATTTCAGAAAAAGCATTGACTGATCCCCCTCCCAACAAACGCAAGTTGAACTTTCTGACCACTTACAGTAACATGCCACCAACAGATAAATACATTGATCCAAATCCTGATGCAAAAGAACTTGCAGCGATGACTTGTACACCCATTGATAACCCCTAAGCAAGAAAATAGGTAAAGATCAGATAATATAATTCTCATTACATAGCTTATGAAAATTAGTAGAAAATGTATAATTGGAAACGATGGAAAGAAATCCAACTATTAAACAGCATCGTAGGTAAGTTCCTACTATCAAATGGCTTAGATTTCTCTCCTGATGATTGTAGGAAAACCCAAGATAGGAAAGTGCAAAAGTGAAGTCCTACTCTTGGTGAGCTTGCTAAAATGGAAAACAAGCATGTGACTTGTGAATTGGCGGAAAATGGCCATGTACTGAGCATAATAATTTTTGGGCGGATTGTCAATTACTCAATTTTCACTGAAAACTACAGGAGATTCTAGTTAAACAATTGAGTCTTAATCTGGTTGGTTGTTATTGATACAAATTTTATGAGTGTATTTTTCCTGATTAGTCTAACTGAGCTAGTATTGTTTGTGTTTCTTTTATTAGCTATGTAAATATAGAATCAATCCTAACTTCTTGGTACTACACATTTCAGTCCTGAAAATCTGAAATCATGATGGAGTTACTCTCCTCTTGGATTTATTTTGTCATTCTATTCCAATACAAGATAGAGAAATTCATTCTTTGAACCTTTTATCTTTCCAATAATTTCCTACCAACACATCCTACCTAAATCCCACAAAACTATCAAGAAAACTATTCCATTTCCCATTTCAGGCTTCTTTGTCCAGCATTCCAGATTACATTCTATCCATTTTTACTGGCCTAGTCAAATGGGAGGTATGTTGCAGGCCATTGTTCAGCAGCTAAATGATTAAAGTGCCTTCCTAATTCCAGTGAAAGTTAATTCATATGGAACCCAATAAATGAATAATTAAAGCAATTACTGAATAGTAGTCTACTACAGTTTATGTCTAATGAAATTTTGTTCAAGTAATATTAGAGTTTAAAAGAGGTTGATTCAGCAATGTACGAATTTTCATTTTTCTTTCCTACCATGCCCAGAAAGCTACCCAGGAGCAGCACTTTCCTTCCAAGTTTATCCATCAGAATCATTGCAACTACTGACCCTGAAGAGGTATTACAAAACAAGGTTGAGAGGAATGAAGAGCAATTACAAATCAACAAATAAACAAAAAAGGAGTTAAGCCAGCAGATACCCAATAAATTGCAAACTCCTACACATGTGTTTGCAATAGCAGATGGTACACCAAAACTTTCAAAGACAGTTGAAGAGAAATAGAAAACAGCATTTATGCCAGATAGCTGCTGCAACGCAAAAAGTGTAGATCCAATGAACATCACTGCAAAATGCATTTAGTGATTTAGCAACCATAAATAAGACAACTATATACTATTGCAAAAACAAATGAATTAGAAATTATGATATGATTAAGCAATCGTCTAAAAGATACACTACTGTTCCAAAAGAATAAAATATTATGATATGTAGTTATGTACCTCTGAAATAGCGGCCACAGATTAATTCTGAAAGTTTTACTGAATCAGATCCATCGCCTCTGTCAGACTTTGAAAGTTCATTCATTGCAGGTTTCACATGTACTCCTCCCAAGAGCTTCTCAAATGAAGCTTCAGCTTCAATGGTTCTTCCTCTCTGAACAAAATCAAAGAAATATAAGTGCCTGTGTAGAAAAATAACATTAATCAATAACAAAAAGGAAAAAAAATTGGAAGGGTATATTTATTTATTATGAGGCACTTGGTACTCTTCTTATGAAATAATATAAATAAGTCAATCACAAGGTACAAAATAGATATCAGGAAGGATACATTTATTTATTAATTTAAAAGGGAATTAATCATTGGGAGAGGGAGACTCAGATTCTCAGAAATCTAGAGAAGAGGTATCAGTCATAATGGGAAGAGAGAATCTCCTCTCTTTTTTTCGTAAAGCGGGAGAAACAACATAGTCGAACAAAATGCACTGAGCAACAGTCTTTCTATAGCATCACATCAGCAAAACATTGTTCAGAGAGAGGGCATCAAAGAAACAGCCCTTCAAAAACCCTCTTCAGAATAAGAGAAAGTATTAAACAAAAAAAAAAACATAAATTAGAGATTTTAAGACATGGTAATTTTTTATAACCTCCCTCTTAAGATACACATATCGTCCAGCATTAAACTTTATATATCATTGCAAAGATCTAGTTCATACTCAAATATCTATAAGCCATGGTTGGGATCAAAATATTTATAGTCTAGCAGGAAGCCTCCAAAAAAGGATCCAAAATAGTCGAAAGCAAATACATTAAATTATGATAATTAGTTTAAGTTAACTTGAAAGTTCTTCTCAGTTTTAAACAAATGGAGATTAGATAACCTTGAAAAGCCAATGAGGACTCTCTGCACAGATCTCCATAAAAAGGGCAAGCATTGTAGCAGGAATGACAGATACCCAGAAACAAATCCGCCACCTGTGCACATAATTTCCAAGTAAATACTACCTTTTAAGAAAATACACATGGAAAAAAAAGTAACTGGAAATTGAATTGGCCTATAAATCTACAGTAAACATATGTTCATGAATTTGACCAAGCCCATTTAGCATTCCATACCAACCAACTATATCCTTGGCTGGAATTCCAATAAAGAGAGAACCCATGAGTCCAAGACATGTTGCAATTTGCGTTAAGGCCCCAAAAGCACCTCGTACCGCTGGAGGTGAGACCTACAAATGCAAATGGATTTAAGTAAATTGAAAAGACCTCTACTGATAAATATATTGATCTCAAACTGTAGAGAAAACAGAAAACAAATTGTGGTATCATCTAATATACCTCAGCCACATAAAGAGCTGCAACAGGTGGACCAAGTCCCATTCCAGTACCAACAAATAACCGTCCCAAAAGCATGCCCCAAAGAGTTTTTGCTGTTGCACTGCAAAAGTTGTGAATAATAAGTTTACAGCTTTATCTGCTGTTTTATTGCGATTGTAAGGACTTTTTTTTTCCTTCTTTCTCACTCTTCCTTTTCCCTTGCATTATCTATTTTATCTTCTGTTTTGTTTTTTTTTTTTTTCTATAGAAAACACCTTGGAATAAGATGACATTAATTTGGAGCATAGCCTTTGTACATCCTTTGCCACAATAAAATGCAAATTTTATTGCATAAGAATGCAAGGTGATACAAATAATGAAAGAGAAATTAATTTAAAACTTATGCTGCTGATACCTCATTCCAGCCCCAATTATCATAGGCAAAGCACACAACTGGAAACTTCTTCTACGCCCAACACCATCTGCAATCCATCCACTGAACAGAGATCCAACAAAAGCACCTCCTAAGCATATACTTACTACAAGACCTTCATCAAAATAAAAATAAAAGGAAGTAGATAAATATTTAAATGTAAAACATGATAAAGACATTAATGTTAGTCAGAAAATTAAGATGAAGTACCCTCAGCCATGGTATTCCCACTAAAGCCAAGATCTATAGAAATGCTCTCTAAGGTTTCATTGACTACTCTGCATTGGCAATAGCAATAAGAAAATTAGATAATTTCATAGAAACAAGAAGAATGATTGTGGATCAAGCCTGAGTGTAGAAGAACATACCCAATATGGTATCCATACAAGAATGAAGAAAGAGAAGCCACAATTACATGCCGCAAAGACCGCCGCCAACAAGGTTTGGCATTTGGTATACGAACTGAAGCTATGAGGAACGAAATTATTCTGTTAGTCATATCATTACAAACCAATTTCTCCAATTGGTATATTAAAATATTAAAGAGAAATTAAAAAAACACTTCTTTGTCGCTTTCTCTCCCTTCAGAAAGAAAAATTAAGAATCTGAAATTGCATATAGAAAATGAGACAGAAGCTCGTCATTTGTTGACATTTTAACTTTCTTAATTAGACAAGGCATGATTGATCACGTTTTGTGATGTGTATCAATCTATATGTACATGTACAATTTCTCTCTCAATGTCAAACCAAATTTCGTAAGCTAAATTTGTACTCAATTTTTAAGCATAAGCTACAAAAATCAATACTCATCAAAACATATACGCTCACTGCCCTTTTCCAAAATAAAAATTGTGTACTCAATTTTTAAGCATATGCTGCAGAAATTAATACTCATCACAATATATTCCCTCACATTTATTTTCTGAAGAGTCGAGTGATGGGAGAAATAGGCCAACACAATAACAAACTCTATAATAGAGTAATAAGCAGCGGAAATAAATTCCTCAAAACTTGCAAGAACATGTGAGCGCAAAATAGAAATTAAGAAAAAACTAGAGACACAATTTGTTTAACGTAAAAAACTCCTCAATGCAAGGGTAAAAACTACGGACCGTCCACTATAATCAATGAAAATACAAGAGAACTTCCAACAAGTGCACTAAAACGTGCTACAAATCAAAACAAACCCTCGATTGATACAATAGAGACAAAAAGATAAAACCCCAAAGTATAGAGCAGATAATGCGAAACACTTATCTCTCTCTACATATATCTTTTTCCCGATCCAGCCAGACAATTTGAAGTATCACACGCGTAGAACCTGCTGTCCAAAAATCAGCCCGATCCAACGGTGAACCAATCCACATTTGAAAAACACTCTCTAATGGGTATGCAAAAATCACAACCATTTTCCCTCTCCTTCTTTTCCCCTCTCAAACGAGTCTTTTGCAGTATCTCACTTTCTCTCTCTAATCTCAACCCTCTCCACTTATTAACTTAAATAAGTGAGACAAAATGGATCTTCTTTTTGGCCTTTACTCCAAGCCAAAAAACCCAACATTAAGTTCAGTCTCAGCTTCTATATCTAATTCCTTAGGTATATTTTGTATCTTTGATAACTCGTGGTCGCGGAATCACTCAAATACTAAATCAACAAATCCAAAATTAAAATAATAAAACTTAACTACTTAGTTTAATCGTAATAGTGTAATACTAATAAAACAAGTATATACAATAAGATTTTAAACTGCGGTCGCAATTACGGTTGCAGGAAATTGCAAACAAATGCGGCCCTCTGCTAATAGCCGAAAAACCTTGACGTTGCGGCCGACATTGCGGTTGCAGACAACTTTTTTTTAAAAAAATCTTGATATACATGAATAAGATAACAAAAACAAAGGTACCTAAATTTTCATCTTTATCGTGGCCAAGTATGTGTTCCCTTGATGACACTCGCTGCCGTCCCCGCATGGCAAAACGATAGAAAACTTCTCCAAAGTTCGCCAGCGAGAACCTTTCCACACAGCACACACTACTGCATCATCATCACAACAACAAACAAAGAACTCATCAGTTGCATTGCAGCACAAGGCATTGGCAACAACATCAATTACAACACCACACCAATCTCAAAATCAAAAATTAGAAAAGTTTTTCTCAGATCTAACACCCCCTCAGAACTTCGTTTTCGCGTTATTTTTCCATGCACATTATCATTCCCGAAATCCCACTGTTACTATTTTTGTTCCAAAGGTATTTTATTTATTTGAAGAGAATCACACAGATCAAGAAGCTTCTCTCACTGGCAACCCTTATCAGAAGAAAACTGAACACCCAATATGCAATCATACCCAACAAAGGAAAAATAAATTAAAAAAGGAGAGAAATTTAAAAGGTGGGGGATACCTTTTTGTTCTGAGATGAAGAATCTGGAATGGCGTTTGAAATGCAGAGGTTAACAGAGACAGAGAGAGAATGGTGGCGATTAGTAGAGAGTGAATGAAGTGTTATCACGGCAGTTGAGGACGAAGGCACGTGTCAGTATGCCCCGCAGTGTTGTGGTCAATATAATATAAAAGCTACCATAGATTTCGCATATGGATACGTGTAGTATAGATGTGTGTGTATTTGGACATGTGGCAGCTTCTAGAGCTATGGTGTCTGTCTGTCATGTCATGTGCTTCCGACAAGACTGAAAATTTGGCTGGGATTTAAATTTACATTTTGCTTGCACATTAATCATCTTCAACAGGAGTTGTTGTACAACACAAGAATGTAGAGTCTGATATGGTCAATATGATATTGATGGCTCTATTTTTCAAAAAAAGTAGGGAAGCTTTTTTCACTTGAAGTGTATGAATAAATGCTAATGCTATAAGATAGATTAATCTTCGTTTTTATGTTATTATTATTAGAGTAAATCAAATTCTAAGTGTTTTTTTTAAATTACATCTGATATCTTATTTTTTTACATTACTTATATATTTTTTTTAACGTCAATTAATTAATCTCAATTGAAATATATGAACAGATTAAATTATCATGATATTTTTTTACACTCGCACTCTCCCATGCTTTTCTTAATATATTCCTCTCTTTTTTTACATTATTTTTACCCCTTATATTAAGGTCATTAACTAACCTTAATTGAATTATGTAAGAAGATAAAATTGTCTTAACATCTTTGTTAAATATTTAATAATAAATTAACAATTGATCCTATGAATGGACCTTTCTTTAAACAATAATTTTTTTCTTTAATATTTACTTCTTATTTGAGATATTATATCAAATACATAGTCATCAAAAATAAATATTTCAAAGAAAGAAGTTAAAAACACAAATGCAGGATCAAAACACTAAAATTTGAAGCAAATGACCATATTCAATCAATAAACATAGTTAGGAACATGTTTAACAAAGACGCAATAACCAAACATCCAACACTAAAAAGAAGAAGAACAAAGGGTGTTAACACATGCGTACCAACAGATGAGTTCACGTCCAACAAAAAGTTGGATTTACGTTCAATTAGAGAAAAAAAGAAAAAGTGTTAAAATATTTTTTAAGTTGAAAATGATGTCATGACTTTTATGGAGCTAAGAGGAAGAAGATGAGGGTATTTTAGACCTAAATTTTTATTAAAAATCATGTGACCAATATGTACCTACTTTTTGTTAAATTATTTAGAGAAAAAAGGTTTAAGTGTAATATGAGCTAAATAATTAAAAAAACAATTTTGTAGGATGCAAAAGAATGAGAGATGTCGAATACAATTTGGAAAAAAACACACATAAGCAACTGTAATTTATTCTTATTATTATTATATTACCAAGTTACTAAACTATTAAAATTATCTATCATATGAGGATATTATTACTTGGGGATGGGTTACGTGTCTCGTTTTTACGTTTGTAATTTTTTTTTTCCTTTTTCTCTATTGTAAAAAAAACTAGAAAAATATAAAACATTTCACACTCCTAGATGTTTTTATTAAAATGGGTTGTTTGGTTTGTTCTTACTAGCTTGATGAGCCAAAACATGAAAATGGATGAAGTCAGATTGAATCGATTTTTGTGATTTTGATAGGCTTAATTCTAATTTAAAATTTAATTTGATCCTTCAATTATTAAAATTTTTAATTAGGTCCATTAAATACAACAATCATGTCATTTCTATGATTTTTTGAATGCTGACTAACGATCTTTCCTTTCTTTATTCTAACCCTTCCTCCAATTGTGTGCCACCGCAAGTCATAGCCAATTGCGTGCCAACCAACCGCAAGCCATGGAGAACAAAGAGTGGATCTCGTGGTGGCTTTGTGAAACGATCTCTTTGGCGACGAAAATGAGAGACGCAGAGGGCAACATGGCGGTTTTCGTTAGATTTGATTTTTGAAGATGAAGAGAACGAAAAGTGGATCTTGTGGTGAGGCGCTTTTTGGATATTGCAGTGGCTTTGCGAAGTGATATGAATATGGTTCATATTTGAAAGAATTGAACCAACCATCGTGATTTGGATTTGGATCTCATGGTGATCTTAGGGATCTAGATCTAGTGTTTGGTTTTCTTGAGACTTCTAGATTTTAAAAAAAAAAATACATCTCACATTGATTGTATTAGCAACCAATATATGCCAAAAAGGGTATACCATGTAAGAATTCGTGGTCGAATTGAATCTTCTTGTTCTTGAAAGCTTCCTAGGAATCCATGGTTATTCCTTTCTTCCACCGAAAAAGGTTTGTAGCATTTTTAACCGTTAAGAAACTTGATTGAACATTTTAATAATTAAGAGATTAAATTAAATTTTAAATTATAGTTAAGAAACCAAAGGTATAATTAAGTGATTTTGATCTTCGTCACAATTTGTTAGTTAGGCGAGGATTGAGCCAAATTCATATGTATTTTTTCATAATAAAAAAGATACCGGCAAAATAGATTCAGTAAATTTTGGGCCGACATTTCACCGGCCCAATCTGATTCATTTGGTCCATTGGATCAAACCAAATTAGTCTAATTTCTCTTGAGCCACCAATTTAAAAGCTCCTATGCATATGCACAGGCTAAGAAAGTAAAAAGGAAAAAATAAAAATAAAAAACAGTGGATCCCTGCTTTAAAAAGAGAAAGAATGTGTAAAATAATATTTGTTTTTTGAAAAATTGTCATGTCAATACGTTGTAACCAAATTGAAAGCTAGATAGTTTTAATAGAGTTTTAATATATCTATTGATTAGTGCTTAAAGAAAATATCATCTATTGTGAAAAATACTGTAGTCTTAAGAAAGAATCAGGTTTAAGGTGATAAAGGTGAATATTGACCATTGTTTTTCTCGGTGGATGATGAGTTGATATGAATAAGGAACATACAGTTTTATTTATTTCTTATTTTGGTTGAAATTGTGAACATATATGGTGGTGGCAATAGCCCTCAACTGACTGACAAGCAGTTCATCCATCTCTGATTGCGTAATTTATTGATTGACTACTTCGTACTTTTGTATTGACGAACGCAGGAATTTGAAGCGTGTACAAGAGCACAAAGGTATAGCATGATAAATGATTCAAAGAATAATACATGTAAGATGGGATATTCAATGTTTGCGCCCTTCTCTTTTCATATGTTCCTTTGGGACATTACATAAAATGAGAATGAGTCCCATTTTTAATCTTAATCAAAAGCATTCCTCGGGGCCTTGGTCTAAAGAGATTGACTATACAAAATTTCCCAAAGCATTAGCATTTTTTTACTATGAGAATACACATACAATGATTTTGTAAAGATTTATGGCAGTATATAAGTTGGCACTTAGCAGTTATGTTCTGGGCATTATTTAGGCTAGTTTTACTCTTGATAGTTTGATGCACAAGGGAACTCAGTTAAAATTTTATACAAAGAAACCAACACAAAAGAAGTAAGCTTTAACTCATTGATGTAATATAGTGGTCTTAAACCAAATAAATAATCCTTGCATTGACATTTACGATTGGAGTGAAGACAACCAAAGCCCCTTTCACCTTTTCCTCCCAATCTAGCATAGCATTTCGGCCGCACATCTTACTGGCCCAAGATATCTGATGCTGACTTGTTCAAGATTTGAAAAAGCTCTTCCCTGTATTAAGAAAATTCAAGTGAAGTTGCTTGCAAACTGAGTGCACTACAAGCTAATTTTTTTTTAATGAGGTTCTCTTGACAAGAATCCGTGAGTGATCTTATTTATGAAATAAAAAGTTTCATTAGTTACATGAGATTAATCTCTTCATTAGATAGTTAATCATTATGCACTGTAAGTTTTCTTTTACTTTTCTCACTTCAGTTATTAAATCAGAGGTCTTAATATTATGATGTGGTTAATATTAAACAAACTTGTGGAAATAAGAATAAAGGGGACCAACATGCTTACCGGTCAGGTTTGAATATGAGATAGCGATAAGTAAACCACTGAAATTGAAAGGAAAAGTTAATAGAAACATAATTGGCATTAATAGAAACACACACCAATTATGCAGCACAGCACTTACCACAGAGTAAAATATTCCAATTAATTCCAGTACTGTTGGGAAAACTGGCAATTTGTCAATGGCCTACATACAACAATGACAAAAACAAAATCAGTAGGGTGCAAGCATTGGGATAAGATCTACAGACACTTGTTTTTCATGGAAAAAATATGTACAGGCTCAACAGCCAAATCAAGAAAGAAAGAAGGAATCTCTTGTGAAGCTGTTTTCACTTAAAAGAGGTTTTCAAATCCTTAAAAAATAATGATTTACTTATGGATCAAACTGTGATAGCCCCAATGGATTTGTTCTTCCACCATCAGATCATTTTTTTTCTAGCAGTGGCCATATCAGCCCATATGCTATGAAGCACTTGTACCTGCATTTGCTTCACATGTCCATAATTCAAACCCCTGATATTTTTGGATACTTCATTGATACATATTTATGAAGTATCCAGGCCTTTGAAAAAGGTTATGAAATTTAATACAGCAAGATACGAAACATAAAAGTGTACATAAGATAGAAATATAGAAACATTGTCTTTTGTTGAACCAAAAATAGAAGTTGTCCTCTTTATAGATGATGCTCGAGAAGGAAATGAGATTGACACTATTCTTAGTTCTTACTAGTAGGCAGTAAGCAAGTGACTTATGATGACAATGAACTATCATTTTTATTTTTATTTTAGTAATGTTGACAATTGCATACCTTTTATGCTTTATCAAATTTTAAATGTATCCTGCATATATTATATCCTATACATTTTAAGAAAAGTTGTATCGCTGTATCAGATACATATCATATCTAATACAATGTATCTAATCTGTGCATCATATCCATATGTCAATAGTTCAGCTAAATTCTACAATCACGTATTCATTTCCAAAACACTGAAAGTGGCAAAGATTACCGCAATCAAATTTGTTGATGCCCAAAATGCTGCTATGGCTGCAAATCCCAAACCAATAAGTCCCAGACGGTCCTCAGGTTGATCCCACTGTTTAAAAATCAACAAACAGCAATGCAGGTATATGGTACCTTTTGTGTCTCTTTGAAAGAAAGACAAGGGTGGGAGTGGGAGGAAAAACTCACAACATTCTGAACAGACTTAAAAACAGTAAGGGTAGTTGAAGATTCAGAACTTTCTCCAGAAGCCTTCACAACAAAAGAAACATGATTCCGTCTCCCTGTGAAATGAGCAAAATGAAAGTCAGTAATCAGAAACATAAGAGATACAAACACTTCTAACACAAATCAGCAGAGGTTATATGCAATCAATAGTCATAGTTGCTCCATACAACAATAAGTCAATGCAGTTCAAAATTGAGCTTTTTGTGCATGAAAAGTATACAAATTTCACATACATGATACAACAACGACTTTCTTAATTGGATTCAACCTAATGCAAAAATCTCATGAATTTTACATAGTGCCAGGGTGCATAACCATGCCAAAAAGCCACCAGAAACCACTTATACTAAGATTTTCAGTTAATATTTAATTTCTAGAGACAGAGAATTGCCAAATTCCAATTCCAAGCAGATGAGTTTACAGTTCAACCTTTGTAACGATATCATTTGACAACCAAGAATTATGCAGAAGAAAACCTAACCATTTCTTCCTACGGGATTACCCGATCAAAATTTTCCCTTTGAAACTGAACTTTCAAGGTCAAAGATTACTTACTTACTTTGATTTGAACCAATTATGCTTGAAAAAAAACAAAACACTACTGAGGATAAAACCATTTTGTGCGAATGGGAACACAAATCTCAACTTTGAAAGAAAAGGGTTACCTGAAAGAAGAGAAAAAGGGGAACTTGGGAAGTTGCCCGGATGATATTTTCTAGCAGGGAGCAGCAATGGTGGCGGCAAGCTTGCAACAATGGAAGCCATTTGCAATGCACCCCTAAATGTTGTGGCAGAAATAACAACAATAATAATAATAATAAAAATAAAAAACTAAACTTTGGGTTGAGATTCCCTCCAATGATAATCAGAATCAGATGTCAGAAATCAGATCCTCCAATGATAATCAGATTTCAGAAATCAAAAGTAAGATTGCCTTGTATTGTATGTAGTATGTAGTATTACTCTAGTGCAAAGGATGAGTGAGACACAGCCAATGAAAGGAATGTGCACCACAAAAAAATAAAATACAATCTCTTTTTTGTATATTTATTTTACTGTGCTTTCCAGTTCCCAGCCATAAAATTCTAAAGATGTTAAATAGGTTTTATTTTTAAAACTGGATTTTGTATCCAAAATTTGCAAAATATGTAATATTTTATTTTATATTATTAATTATTTATAATGATGTTAAATAGTTTTTTATTTAAATTGATGTATATTTTGTTATTATAACTTATTAGAAAAGTATTAAATTATTTATTTAATATCTTAAGAATTCATTTAATATCAATTTAGCTATTAAACAATTAAAATATTAAACAAGTCTCTTAAATACTACTACAAAATAACCACTTTATCAAGTTATTATTAATCTAAATAAATATTACTTTTATGTCTTTTAAAAATCTTAAAAACATAATATCATTAATATTTGAAAAACAAAATAGTTGTAAGAAAATATTTGAAAAATTAGTGATTTGATCTTTAAAAAGGTTTTTTTTAAGAAAACATTTTAAAAAGTTGAATAATTTTTTAATATTGATTTTAAAAAAAGTAATTCATTTTATTTCACCAAACAACGAATCAAAATATTTTCTTGCACCAAAAATAAAGTAGTGATAGGGAGAGAAAGTCTCACTATTTTTTGACATTAATTATCTATTAATAAAATTAATAGATATTTTCAGTAATATAATGGTGGAAAAAAAGAAAAAAAATGTGTTATTTTCTATTTTTCCATAGACCAACCCTAATGAGTTAGAACATCTAAGATTATCCCTTAAATGAGTTGATAGTGATGTTCTGAATTATTAGAATATGTTTGGAAATCAAATAAAAAAAATATTTTTGAGGTAAAATATTTTTGCAAAAAAATTAAAATCTTTACTTTTAGTTTCATTATATTTTTATCCGTTCACATATCATTAATTTTAACCCTAAATCAAAGATGCATCAATCAAGTGACTACTTCAAATTATCTACGTACTGGTTGCTAACTATTACATCAGAAACTTTAGCATGAATTGCGTCCTGCTAAACTTCTCTATTACCCATGGTCCCGCATGAGTGATGCATGGCAACAAAACTTTGAATAGGAATTAAAAGAGTCTCTCTTGTAATAGTTAAAAATTTAATTTATTAAATAATAAAATTATGATTTATTTTAAAAAAATAACAAGGAAAATAAATAAATATATTAAAAATAAAAATAAAAGAAAATATAAAAAACTAAAACGTAGACGTTAACGTTTAAAAAAATATTATTTTAAGTAATGTTTTAAAAATATTAAAAATTATTAAAAAAAACTCATTTTTGAATAGTCAAATGAAATTTTGAATTAATCAAAAAGTTAAAACTAATTAAAATTTGTTATCTAACTTTCGAATTTTATATTTTGTTGTTATAATATTATTATAAAAATTGTATTGAGTTGTTTTATTTTTAGTTGTTGTATAAGGAAAGGAGAAATCCACATTTTTATCATTTACCAACTGTGCATACGCTTTTAATATAATGTGCTCTAGAGTCAATTAGTGGACCTCTGGCTATAAAAGTTCCTTGACAAAATGTTAGTTGACATAATGAGCGTGATGCCTCTAAAACAATTTTAATAATTAAGTTGCTTTTTAAAAGATAAATATTAAACATTTTTAGATGGCTAAAATATAAGAACAGTATTTTGTTTTATTTTTGGTTTTAAGTTTATTCCTTAATTTTTAAAGATTCTAAAAATAATTTGCTTATTTAATGTGAATGTATGAATACATAAATTTTGATGATGTCAAAAAAGAATAAAATAAGACCGTTTCAAAGGATAAGCATTTGCTTCAAGATTGTTTCAACAAACAAAGTCTTGTTTTAAGATTCACTAAAAATCAAGTCTTGCCTCAAAAAAAAGGGTTTCAAAGTCATGCAAGACTCTAGTAATCGATTACCAGGAAGTGTAATCAATTATCAAAAGGGAAGAATGAGAAAGAACTGTTGAAAAAGATTTTGAATTTGAATTTTGAACATGTAATCGATTACCATATGTTCGTAATCAATTATCAGCAACGAAACTCCTAAAATTCAAATTCAAAAGTCATGACCCTTCAAATTATAACTGTGTAATCGATTACACAAATATTGTAATCGATTACCAGTTGAGAATTTTCAGAAAATCTGTCAATAGTCACATCATTTAGTTGAATTTGTGAATGGCCATCAAAGGCCTATAAATAGGTGACTTGGACACGAATTTTGATGAGAGAGTTTTGTTGGTCCAAAATGTCTGATCCTCTCAAAAGACAATGAGAGAGATTCCAAGAGAACTTCATTGTCAGATGTTTTCTCAAAAGAAACTCTTGGACAAACACTTGCAAATCCATTAAGAGTTTCTCCATAGACTTCAATTGTAATATCCTTCTCTTCAAGAGAGAATTCTTCTTTCCTCATTCAAAGAGATTGATTAAGGGACTGAGGGTCTCTTAAGTTGTAAGAATTCCTGAACACAAGAGATGAATTGTCGTTGTGTGGTTCAGACTTTGTAAACGGATTTTTACAAAGAGAGTGAAAAATCTCAAGTGGATTGTTTGAGTATTGGATGTAGGCACGGACTTTGCCGAACCAGTATAAAAACTGTGTTTGCATTCTTTCTTCCCTTATTTCATTTATTTTGTTGCAATCAATTTTGTCTTGCATGTTTAAAGAACATTATTAAATTGATTGTTACTTCTTTTGCATTCTAAGCCTATCTCTCTTAAGTTATTGAGGCTGCTGATCCAATATTTAATTTATGATAAGTTAGTCATTTCAAAAAATAAATCATTTTTTATATTTGAACACAATTTTTAATTTTTTAATGATTGATTTAAGATATGAAACTTGTTTCATTAGATTTACCTACATAAAAGTTATATAGGAATCAACGAATACTCGAAACAAAAAAAAAAAGTCTTATATATACAATGAAAATCGTATGAAAAATGATTCCCATGGATAATAAAAAATAATAATATAAGATTTTTTTAAGTTTTTGGTTGATTATGAGACCCATTTTTCATGTATTTCTTATCTTATTTTTCTTTTTTTAATATTAGTTTATTTTCATAAATTGAAAATGGTCAAATTATCCAAATGATTAATTTATCATGAATTAAACAAGTAAGATAATCATTTTAGAACTTATAAAAATTAATTTAGAACAAAAATAAATTAAAGGGGCATTTTGTATATTTTATCTTTTTTAAATAGAACGAGCATATATATATATATATATATATATATATATATATATATATATATATATATATATATATATATGTATATCACTATTTACTATTTAGTTAGCGTCTGGTCAATTGAATGACACGGAGTAATCTCTGCATAAATATAAAAATAAAGGAGCTGAATCAAATTTTTTTTGACATGGAGTAATATGGACTTTGAGTCTTAAATATGCATCAGAGTTAAATAACACTATATTTGATAATATATATAAAGGAGGCATATACTTTATTTTAAGAATAACTCTTTGAGTTATTTTTCATCAGGCTATTTGTTTGTTTTCTTAAGATATAATAATTATAATAAGTAATTAATTTCAATCATTAAATTTGATGAAGAATAATTCTAAAAAAAGTACTCTCAGAATAAATTAATCCCTCTTTATATATATATATATATATATATATATATATATATATATATATATATATATATATATATATATATATTATTTAAAAAAAAGTTCATCACTAAAATTAATCCTTATATTAACTTTTGTTGTTAAATTTGGATAGAATGTGACAAGACATACATTAAATATTAGGTTTAATTGACATGAAAATTGAAGTAAAACGTCATTTTAATTATTAAAACATAGAGTTACTTAAATAGATTTTTTGAAACATGTTATACAATAAATCAAGGAAAGAAGAAAATTAGCAAGCCTCCAACTTTAGTTACTATCAACCAATCTAAAAAAAAGAAAAGAAAAAAGAAGACAAGTTCATTACTCAAATTAATCTTTATATTAAATTTTGTTATTAAATGCTGATAACATGTGAGAAGACACATTAAACACTAGGTTAAATTGGCACGAAAATTTAAGTAAAACATGATTTTAATTCTTGAAAAATAATGTTAAAATAAATAAATAAAAAGAAGAAAACAAGTCAAGCCTCTAACTCTAGCTTCTATCGACCAATCTACTACTATTATGAATAGTTCAATTCCTCTAAGGTATAATGATAATATTATAAAACTTACTATACCTGTTTTATTCTTTACCTGTTTATTATATTGTTTCCGTTTCATTTACGATGCATTGTCCTTTTCATTCCAAAATTTTATTGCATAATAAAAATATGTATTTTAATTTTTAAAAAACGTGAAAATATATTCTTTTAAATTTTGTAACCCATCTTCTTAAAATGAAACAAATGTAAAGTTTGTGCATGCATATTTAAAGTCAAGAAGTTTTTTTCTATCTTAAATTAAGACATCATCTTCTTTCTCTGATTTTTTTATTGCAAATAAAATATATAATAACATATTATAGATGTTTAAATTGTAATAAATACATATTCTTTATTTAATTCACACAAAAATTATTTTAAATAATTATTTTTATAAAACAAACACACAGATTTATTATAAGAAAAATGTAGTTTTATAAACATGTTGTAAAGTATTTTATTTCTTTTATTTGTTAACAATATTTTTTAAGAGAAAAACCAAAGAAAAAGTTTCCTTTTAGTTCCTACATTCAAAAAAATTTCTTTTAGTCCTTATATAACTTTCAATCTTATCGTTACACAAATTTTACATTTTTGATTCTTGTTATTTTGTAACGTAAAGATCAAAATAAATATAAAAAATATCTGTATAGAAACTAAAAGGATGTTTTTTAAACTTAGGAACTAAAAAGAGAAAACTTACATAATTATAAGGATTAAATAAGTAGTTTTTCCAAAAAAATAAATCATATTTAAAATATATAATTATGACCTTTTGTATTTGATAAAAAAATTGTGACTTACAATTTATTAAAATTTTGGAAAAGAAATTTAATGTATTAAAAAATTGAAAAATATATAAGCTTAATGATCATACATTAGTAATATAAAATTAAATAATTTTATACCATTATCAAATTATTGCTATGATGTTTAAAATATCATTGAGCAACAAACGTGGATAAAAGGATTTGTTTGTTTAAGTGATATTATATTTGACCTCTTTAAATAATGTCTCATATTCAAATATTATGAATGAAAAAAATATTATTAAAAGAAAAAAATCTAATGTGGCAAATATTATGAATCAAATTTTCTGATGAAAATTAATTATAATAAATATGATAAAAATTTCACACAAATGTGACACGTTAAAAAAAAAAAAACAGAACAAAGCAATGAGATTGAAGCAGACAGCCCTATCCTTTAAGATACCCTAAGAAAACCATTGAGGCCATAAATTCAATTCAACTGCTTAGTGCTTAAGGCGTAAGGTTAGTTGGGTCTTCCTGAAACAGTGGAACTTATGGAACTTAGCATATCTAACGGTCAATATTCTACTAGCTCTTTCCCTGTCTTACTAACCAACAAAAAACACAAAAAGAAAAATAAATAATTAAAAAATTCTCAGCGGGTTCCTCTCTTTTGTTTTTATATTCTTCAATTCAGCTGTACCTACGTCTCTCTCTCCTTTTTTACTCTCCAAGCAAAAACACCCACATTAGTGGAAGAGAAATAATTTTTCATAAGTTTTACAAATAAAAGGGATAAAAAAAAGTGAAAAAAGAGACACTCATCACCAATATGATATATATCCGTGGACAACTCATTACAGCTTAAAAACAGATAATTTTAAGAGCTTTTGTAAATATATTCTTTCTTTGTCCACTTATATTGATGGAACAAAGGCTGATAACAAAGTATCCGTGTTTTTGTAAATACATTGTAATTTAAAAATAGTTAACTTTCCTTAATTACTAAGCCTTTTGTTAAATTCTTTTTCATCAAAGAATCACTCATTTTAAAAAAATATATTCTAATTTTTCAAGTATTTATTATAATTTTTTAAAAATAAATTGAAGTTAAAAATTAAAGAATTTAAAATATAATTATAATCATAATATATTTAAATAGTTTTTACAATTTGTTTTAAAATTTTATATTTTAGCAAGTATCAACGGATAATCGTGGCTACTAACATATATTAATAAAATTCATAAATATCTACTTGAAAGATATTTATTTAGATATGAAATGGATTTTCCTCTAACAAGGCGCGGATGATGAATAGATTATATATATTTGTATATCCACCCTAACCTATGATCATCCCTATCTAGGAGAATTCTAACAAACAAAGTTTTTTTTTAATATCCATGTAAAATTATTTAATAAGATACATTTTTAATTTTTTTTAACATGTGTACAAAACTATTAGCACATATGACATTGTATTAAATAAGCTCAATGTTTTTAATATAATATTTTTATTACTACATAACTTATATTTTTATTTTCCTAAGAATCAAGTGTCTTAGATATTTTCAGTATTTATCTAAATTTTCCAGAACTGGTATTTAAATTGACATATGATGAGAAAATTTATTCATATTTTTTTAATAAGACTCTTATTTTTTTTCTCTCAAATATCTTCCTTTGAAAGTGATCTTGTTGAAGACACGATAAAATATTAAATATTAACATTTTTCCTAATGAGAATTTAAATTTTAATTCATCACATTATGAAAAATTAACATCTTTTACTATACTCATGTTCATCGATGCACTATTTTTTAAGAGTTAAACACTTCATTGACATCTCATATTTGTTTCTATCTTTATTTTTTTTCCACTTCAAATACCCATTACATCTATCACTTTTAATTTCTCTGTCACTTTTTCTCTCTAGATATACAACCTTTTTTTTTTATAGCTTTCCAAGTAACATGTTCCATTTTTAAGTGAAATTTATATAAGTTTAGTTTTTACACATTATTATGTAAATATTTTATACTTTTAATTAATTAAAATTTAATTCGTCTAAATATAATTTTAAATTAAGTATTACAAAAAATAATAATCCTACCATAAATTTATTATTAAATTAAATTAAAGTCTAAAACAATCTTTATATTATCATTACATTCTAATTAAATTCAAGTTTAATATGTATGGTACTAATTGAGTGTTTTAAGCTTTAAAGAACTTTTCAATAAATATTTACTAACACACTTTAGTAAATAGTTTTAATTAAAACAAATAAATATACATGAATAGTATTTTTTTTTACATTGTTATATAAACACAAATCATGTATGATAAATTTATTAATTTTATAATAATTACTTTAAAAATTATTTAAAAATAATTTTTGATTGGCTGATATTATATATATTTTTTACATTGATAAACATATCTATTAAACTCTTTAAAAACATAATCTTGAGTCTTTTAAATAAAAAATAATAATGAATTCATCAAGATCAATTAATGAAAATAGTTATTTTAATTAATTTTGATTAATAATATAAGTTTAAATTTACTAAAAAATACTCATAAAGTAGCTATATTTAATGTTATTATTAAAAATTCAAGAAATAATCCAATATACTCCAGTAATATATAAATACTTGCTTCATTAAATTTTACTAAAAAAAGTCATAAATTTATATAATTTAAATAGTAGCTATATTTAATGACAATCATATTGGAAATTCAAGAAAAAATCCAATACAATAAATACTTGTTACATTAAATAACACTCATAAATTTAAATAGTTTAAATATTAGCTATATTTAATGACATTAATATTAGAAACTCAATGCATAATCCAATGCAATAAATACTTGTTTCATTATATATTATTTTTATTTGGGTAATAAATGTTGTGAGCATTTATCCCCTTTATATTTATCTCTATTTTCATAAATTGTACTGACAGACTGTTTCTATATAATTTTATTTTATAAGAATAATGAGAGCGTGCAACATGAGAAAGGGTCCTTAGCACCAACAGCATTTTCACTCCAAAAAAAAAAAAAAAAAAAAACTTGCCCTCGCCATTTTCGCTCCTTAAAAAACATCATCAAGAACAACAAAAAGCACAGCAAGCGTGGTTGTCAATGGGAGTCAACATGTCCAACACGCCACCTCACACCAAAGACTTGTTTTCCTCTCCAGTTCTCTCTCTTAGCTTAGTAAGTAATAATCAACTCCTTATATATATATGTGTATCAATATATACATATATGTGCATATAGCATAAAATATAGTATATATATGAATAAATTGAACTTGGTTTGTTTCTGTTGTGATTGAATTCTGTGTTGTTGTTTTTTTCTGTTTGAATTGGATACTGAAGGCTGGGATTTTCCGGTATGCTGGGGAGGCGGCGGAGACGTCCGGCATGGAGATGGCCAGCGATGAGGTCCGGCAAGAGGATACTGCTGATATTAGCAGCGACAACTCAGGACCCGTGAGATCCAGGTCAGAAGAAGATTTTGATTGTGATGATGTTCATGATGGTGATGACAAAGATAACGATGATAAGAATAGAAAGAAGAAGAGAAAGTATCACAGGCACACCACTGAACAGATAAGAGAAATGGAAGCGTACGTAAACTCTCTCACCTTGCGTATATCTATACGTATAAATTAATTTAGTATTGAATCATGGGTGAGCATTATAATTTTCTTCTTTTATTTATTTATTTGTGAGGTGTCTTCAGTTCAACCTTCATTGTTGGAGAAAGAGAGAGTGACACTTCGAGTTATTAATTGAGGATTGAGAAGCAGCTTTTCTTATTAACTAATTATAGTTTATGGCCTGTGAGATCATTTTATATTTGCATACTTTCATATATTAGGTATTAACTAATAACATGGTCTAATTTTTATCAGCTGATATAAAATTATTTTAGTTTAATTAATAATAATAAATTTAAGTCTTTAAATATTAAAATAAAGTTTTATTTTTTATAATAATTCTAACATGATTGCTAAAGAGGTTATCAATGTGATCTATACAAAAAATGTTAGGTGTGAGGTGATTAAGTAGTACTAATGAAAATGGTTTCTTCCGAAGTTAAATATATAATTTGCATATGCCGACATTACAAGTGGGGTAATTTAAAGTATAATTTATGTATATAACTTGTATGTATACCGTACTAATGGCAAAGATTGTGGGAAAAGTTTGCGATCGACATCGTATAGTCAAAGCAAAAAGATGATTACTAAAGCTAAAGCTTGCTTAAAATTTGTAACTGCTTTTGCTTAATTTGTCGGTTAATTTGTTGATCTTATGTCAATAAGAAGCATTTTTCCACTTGATTAGTTTGTGTTATTTTAGGTTGTTGCATTATTATTATATTAAACATTTTGTTAATTGTAGGATCAGTCTCTCTGAGATGAAGCTTGTAGTGAAAGATAATACAGCAAAAAAGACAGACAAACTGACATGAATAATGAATTAATATTGTAGGCTTTTCAAGGAATCACCGCATCCTGATGAAAAGCAGAGGCAAAAACTCAGCCAGCAACTTGGCCTTGCTCCAAGGCAAGTCAAGTTTTGGTTCCAAAATCGTCGAACCCAAATCAAGGTATATCTAAATTTATTTACCTTAGAATAATGCAGACTTAATTTATTTAGAAATTATATATGTATGCATTATGCAATATTATTGTCTTTTGTAGGCACTACAAGAGCGCCATGAAAACTCATTGTTGAAGACAGAATTAGACAAACTTAGGGAGGAAACTAAGGCCATGCGAGAAACCATAAACAAATCTTGTTGCCCCAATTGTGGCATGGTAACGGCTACCATAGATGCTTCCATGTCCACTGAAGAAAAACAACTTCTTATTGAAAATGCCAAACTCAAAGCTGAGGTATAATTAATTTGTGTAAACAAACTTTTTTTATGGACAAATATTAATTTATTAGTTTTATTATCAGATAAGGGAATCAAACCCACCACTTTTCCTTCTTTCCTTTTCATTTTCTCAACCACTTGTATGTCTATGAAGTACAAACTACAATCTTATTGAAAAATGTTTCGCTAATTGATTAATCATTATATAGGTAGAGAAGCTCCGAACAGCTTTAGGGAAATTCTCACCAAGGACAACGTCTCCTACTACATCTTCTGCTGGCCATGATGAAGAAGAGAATAGAAACTCTTTGGGTTTTTACAGTGTACTTTTCGGGCTCGACAAATCAAGGATAATGGATGTAGCAAACCGAGCAACGGAGGAGCTCATAAAGATGGCAACTATGGGGGAACCATTATGGGTTCGTAGCGTTGAAACAGGTCGCGAAATACTTAACTACGATGAATATGTGAAGGAGATGGCAGCTGAAAATTCGGGCAGTGAAAGGCCAAAGACATTCATCGAAGCCTCAAGAGAAACTGAGGTTGTTTTTATGGATCTTCCTCGGCTTCTCCAAAGTTTTCTAGACGTGGTAAGTGTAAGACACGTACCAATGTGCATGAATATATATATAAAGAATGCATCATAGGTAATGTTACCAAAAGATATATTTGAGTTAAATCTTGAACCGCATGATAGCTTCAAATGATTTTACAACTTTTTTATTAAACTTGAATATTTTTTCATTCTCTAATACTAATCAAGCTCTAGGTTAGAATCGTGGTTTTAAATTGAGGTTGTGATTGCGACAGCGTTATGGTGAGTTAAAAAGTCTTTACATTACAGACAACAATCATATGAAAATGTGACTATATTATTACAGCAGAAATTGTGGTCGTGATGCCATTACGAAATGTTTAAATACCTTGATGTTGCCGACAATAATTTAAAATCATTTTTGGAATGTATTTAATTTCTTATAATATTTGTAACATATATGTTTCTTGCAGAATCAATGGAAGGAAATGTTTCCGTGCTTAATATCAAAGGCTGTAACTGTTGATGTTATAAGCAATGGCGAAGGTTCTAACAGGAATGGTGCAGTGCAATTGGTAAGGGGAAGATAATTTCACTTTGTTAGGTAGCCAGCCACACTACTGCTACATATACGTACAAAATAAATGCCTCGTTTATCTTTAGCCATTCATTTCGGCCTCATGTTAGAACGTGGATCCTTTTTTTTATTTATGATCGAGTGGTCCAACCTTGACAAGCAAGAGAAAAAGATGGGGATTCCTCTTTAAAGTGACCTTTCCCACAATTGAAATTTTCAACCGACTGTTATACACGTTTAAGGTTAAAATAAAAAACAAATTAAAACACTTCAGACGATGCATGTGGATTATGATTATAATTTTGCCTAACATAAATCAAGGTTTTATTATAAGTTAATAACCCATCATGCATTACTCTTCCGTAGGGGAATGTAAGTGCTGATGCCTTTTTCCGTCCCTTTAAACATACCCTTTTATTTGTATCTCTGAAAGTCTTGATAAGGACACAAAAAAAGCTTAAAAGCATACATAGAAAAGATCGAACATAATTTGAGTAACTCTTGGCACTTTCCTCGCACTTTCCAATATAACACAAAATCTCTCTCTTTCCATCTCTCTTTATCTCTAGAAAAAAAAAAATCTTCTTCTCTCCCGGCATATCCCCAGGGTCGTAGAATTCTGCTTTATTCCCTATTCAATACATTAAGATAGCAAGACAAACATATATACTGTTTAAGTCCTTAGACGTGGACAATAATAGGATAAAAAAAATGAATTAAGATCAAAGTTTTAAATTAAATAGAATGTAAAAGTGAGAGTCCCACATAATTTTACTTTTTATTTATCTCATTTTCTACTCTCTTTTCCTCCAAAAGAACACACTTAATGACAATGAGACTTTCTCCATCAAAGTACACAAAGGCACGAGGTTTTGTTTTGTGTTTGACATGATGAAAATTGAAAAGTTTCAAGTAATAACCATGAGCTATAATGAATGCAGATGTTTGCTGAGCTTCAAATGCTCACTCCTATGGTGCCCACCCGAGAAGTGTATTTTGTGAGGTGCTGCAAACAGTTGAGTGATGAACAGTGGGCAATAGTTGATGTCTCCATAGACAAAGTAGAAGACAACATTGATGCATCCCTTGTGAAATGTAGAAAACGCCCGTCTGGGTGTATTATTGAGGATAAGTCAAATGGCCATTGCAAGGTATGAACAAAAGTAGTTTTTAACATTTTATGAGAAATTCGGGCTATAATAGATTGCTTTAATTTGGTTTCAGGTGATATGGGTGGAGCACTTGGAGTGCCAAAAGAGCACAATTCATACAATGTACCGAACTATTGTCAACAGTGGTCTAGCTTTTGGGGCAAGGCATTGGATAGCAACACTACAACTTCATTGTGAACGTTTGGTTTTCTACATGGCAACGAATGTTCCCATGAAGGATTCAACTGGTGAGAAATATTAATGAATTATTCCAAGGTGTTGGAGGCTTTACTGAAATAATTAACATCTTCTCTTATCATAATTTGATGATGAAATGTTAGGTGTTGCCACGTTGGCTGGGAGGAAGAGCATTTTGAAGTTGGCACAAAGGATGACGTGGAGTTTCTGCCATGCAATTGGTGCATCAAGTTTTCATACATGGACCATGGTCACAAGTAAAACAGGAGAAGACATAAGGATTAGCTCTAGGAAGAACTTGAATGACCCAGGTGAACCTCTTGGGGTTATCTTGTCTGCCGTTTCTTCTGTGTGGCTTCCTGTCTCTACTAACGTGCTGTTCGATTTCTTGAGGGATGAAGCTCGTCGAAGTGAGGTACAACTTTCTGCATCCCTTCTGTTTTTTTTTTTTTTTTTTTGAATGAATCTAGGGTATTCTTGGGCCCAAGTTCAAGGATTTTTTTCAGGTATTGTATTGATACCTATTTGAAAGATTGTAATATCTTTCAATAAATATTTGTTCACATTAAGAAGAAAAAATTACTTATTATTTGACAACATCATCACGTCATGTTAGTTTATTTAGTTAATGCTATTACTAGAGTTAGAGGCATCTTGGAAGATACCATTTAAAGTTGCTGAGTTCCACAAAAGTGGATCCACCACCTTGTGTCTTCTACAGATACATATCTATAGCAGCAGCTATTTAGGCAGTTTGGTGAGTAATAGTAATAGCAAATGGGGTCATTGTGTTGTTTACTGTAGAAAATTCTCTTTGCCACAGTGGGATATCATGTCCAGTGGTGGGTCAGTTCAGTCCGTTGCAAATTTAGCTAAAGGAAAAGACCGAGGCAACGTTGTAAACATTCAAGTAAGTTTTATTTTTATTAGTAAATGTTAATTGTTAGTTTTGTTAATTTTTTGGTAGCGAGAGAAGATCAAGGTAAGTTGTTCTATATTTTTCTCTTCAATTTGTGGATGGTTGAATAGTCAATAGTACACAAAGAATTTAATTGTAAAATGTGTTTAAAACATGGTTACTAATGTGAAGTATCTGATTCTTCTCACTTGGCAGAAAATACAATCAAAAGATAACAGTGTGTGGATCTTGCAAGATAGCTGCACAAGTGCTTATGAGTCAATGGTGGTATATGCTCCTGTGGAATTTGCTGGTATACAAAGTGTGCTTACAGGATGTGATTCAAGTAATCTTGCTATATTGCCGTCAGGATTCTCAATTCTACCTGATGGGATTGAGGGAAGGCCATTGGTGATTTCGTCAAGGCAAGAAGAAAAATACACTGAAGGAGGCTCTTTGTTTACAATGGCATTCCAGATTCTTGTCAACCCTTCTCCAACAGTCAAGTTAACAACGGAGTCTGTGGAATCGGTCAATAATCTTGTGTCTTGTACATTGAGAAATATTAAAACAAGTTTGCAGTGTGAAGATGGTTAGTCAAGATAAAAGATAATTAGATAGATCATACATAGGATTTGATTAGCTGCTAAAGTTACAGGCTTTAATTTCTACCCCTTTTAATTACAGTTGAGATGAATATTTAGTGTTCCTTCAAAATTATAGGAGGCGAAATTCCATGGATGGACTTTATTTTACATGGAAAACTCATCTATCCTTGAATTTTGACCTCTAATTAACTTTTAAGGAATACCAAATTGAGTCTTAATTAGTATCCAGTTCAGCAGTAGAATAGAATGTTTTTTGATTTCTACCCGACCCCTTATTCTGGATTAGTATCATTTGTCGTTTATTATTTACAATAGGAAATAGAATTTGCAGAACGGCAAATGTATATCTGCATGAAGAGAGACAAAAAGCTTTTAGATCCTACAAATGTAGTATTATGCACAAGGTTACCATTTATTAAGGCCTTATATGATGATTTACTTTTTTGGCTCACATAAGTAGTCTTGAACTCTTGGGTAGTTTGTGGTAACTATTGCTTTGAAAAGAATCAATCATACTTATTTAAAAGATATCTTTAGGTTAATTATTATTTTCGTTTCTATAATTTATTTGTACTCTACAACGGTCAAAAAGAAAAAGAATATCTACAATAGAGAATTGTAAGTACACTACTACAGCGATTCAGCGAATCCTTTTTATATCGGTTAGAAACTGATATTGAAAATGTCTAAATTTAAATGGTGCTAAACAACATCAATTTGAGAACCAAAATTTATAAATAAATAAAAATTAATTAAACCAAAATTGAAATTCAGAGTGTGTATTTATAAAAAAAAAGGTAGAGTTAGTTTAACTGATATATAAGTGTACAATAATAGATACCATACGTTTTACTGTTTCCCTCATTAATATTGGGCAAGAATTGAGAAGTGGATAAGCTTATCTATCCTCAAGTCACGCGTGACCTCAGGAATGAATTTCCAAATCTGGTGATGTGGCCACGTGGACACATGAGCTCCAAGTAACAGAAACAGCTATATTCCCCATTGGCCAGCTGATACTAAATTACTGATACAGGAACAGCTAGCAGAGAAACAAAGTTACAAGTAAAGTAAATTAAGAAGATCATTAATGGCTTCTCTTGCAACCTTAGCTGCTGTTCAACCAGCTGCGCTCAATGGCCTTGCTGGAAGTTCCCTCTCTGGAACTAAGCTCTCTTTCAAGCCCTCTCGCCACACTGTCAAATCCAAGAACTTCAGGTTCCATGCATTTCCATAAATTTTTAATTTTAATATATATATACACGCACGATGAGGGGTTAAATTATACTTGTATAACTTAAACAATTATTATATCATCTTATAATTTGATATAAAATATGATTTTGATCAATCCATGCATCC
Source organism: Glycine max (assembly GCF_000004515.6). Taxonomy (NCBI): domain Eukaryota; kingdom Viridiplantae; phylum Streptophyta; class Magnoliopsida; order Fabales; family Fabaceae; genus Glycine; species Glycine max. The sequence continues at coordinate 16,674,542 of NC_038244.2, forward strand.
GTTGAATTATTAAGATTGTATATGTCAAATTTTGTTAAAATCAAACAATAAGAAGAAGATAGTCAAATGATCCATATTTGTATAAAAAAAGAAAAAATATCCCTTGAATATTATGGTTCGCATGTGTTGTAATTGTATGCTAAAACAGTGTACTAAACATCACAGGAGTGGTGCCGTGGTAGCAAAGTATGGTGACAAGAGTGTGTACTTTGATTTGGAGGATCTGGGCAACACTACGGGGCAGTGGGACTTGTATGGCTCAGATGCACCTTCACCCTACAACCCTCTTCAGGTTTGTTGCTTCTTTACATGTGCATCTTCTTCAATGAGAATCAAACATGAAAAATTATAGATAATTCAATGATATAATATATACTTTGATAACAAAGATGCATGCATAACTTTAGAGTTTAATTTTTTGTATCCATATCACTGTAAAACAATTTTACATTGACAACTGATAAGAAATCATGACAGGTGTGATTTTAAAAGAAAATAACGGTAAAAGTTAATAAATTTATCATATTAATTTGTTATAATTGAATGACCGTAAAAAAATTTATATTGTCAATTTATAAACTATTTTATCTAATTCATATATGATAAGTCTTTGATTTTTATAATAACTAAATTAAAAGTGGTACCTGTATGCATGATTGATTTATGACTTTTTGACATATACACTTACATTTGATAGAAATTATAGTATATAGCTGTTTTATTGATATGGATTTGCAGAGCAAGTTCTTCGAGACATTTGCTGCTCCATTCACAAAGAGGGGATTGTTACTCAAGTTTCTGATATTGGGAGGTGGTTCCACCCTTGCATACTTCAGTGCAACAGCCTCAGGTGACATTCTACCAATCAAGAAGGGACCACAACTTCCACCAAAGCTTGGTCCTCGTGGCAAGATCTAATTTGATTTGTATCAGAGCTCCATCTATTGAGTTCCTTTTTAATTTTTATTTTTCTGGTTTGCATAATGTGTAAGTATGCTTGCAGACTACTTACTATTCAAAGATGCTTCTTTCCAGTCTAATTGAGTGGCATTGCTTTGGTTTTCAATTGAAGCAAAGACATATTTGGAAATTGGAATTGGGATGTTGATCTTAAATTGTTGATTTGGATTCGAGGCTTGTCTAACCAGATATATAACTGTAACTCGCAAAGCTAGCCAGAGCCTTGATTACCTGATTACCTCTTTAACTTGTATAATATTATTTGGTTCATCAAACAATACAACTTTACTTATCACAATACTTACGAATTTATAAATAGTATAGTGATTTTTTTTTTAAATAAAAAAAAAGTGATGATAACTGATGTATATATAGTGCTTTTATTATTGCGTTTCAAATCCAACATATTAATAAATATGTATAAGACAATTGTTTATTTAAAAATAAAATGGCATATAGCTCGACTCTCGTTCTATCATAGGTCGAATAGAGTTATATAGTATTTCACGGTACGATGCCAATGAAAGGCATGCATGAGCATGACATCTGTGAATTCATAAAATATCACATTTTGTGGCTGCCAGACTACAAATTCATACTTGACAATGCTTCAAAAACAATGATGATTTTGGGATTTGTATGTTCATATTCATTCATTCCTATTTACAAAAAGAAAGAATAGATGATAAAGAATAAATGATTGTGTTTTAAACAACTCCTCCGAAGACCACACATGCTTCTCACAAAAACGTGTTGTTTTCCCTTCCTTTTTTTTTTATCTCCCACTTCAAGTGTTTTGCATTTCAATTTTGGGCTTAATGGCGTGATGTTGGACTCCTCATACCTCCCAATGTCTCAAGGTAGGACACCTTCTTGTCTGTCACTACGTTTGGAAGTTTTTGAGGCTTTCCATTATCAATGTTTTTGTCGAAGTCATCTGAATCTGCAAAATGGTCTTTCTTAGCGTCTGAGTCACCTTGATCATTGTTCCAACCCATGAAATCTGATAGTGTCATTGCTTCTGAGCCACTCTTGTCTACCTCTTCTTTAGGAGTTGGAGTTGGAGACTTCTCTGGCTTCGGAACCGGGTTTCTCGAAATGCTGCTCTTTGTTCCTGAGTGTGATGGATTTTGAGTTTGCTGATCTGCAAGGAGTACATCTTCTATTCTTGACAGCACTGTGAAAGCCAAACTTTCCAATATTCTTGAATAGCTTTCAAGAACAGCGTGCCCCACATCCTGCATAATGGTTAAGAGATCCTTAACTATGTTAAAAGAATAACACATTTTCAACTTTGCCAAATAATCATGCAGAATGAAGCTGCGAGCCCCAAGAAATTATTACATGGTCTGGAATCATAATATGGTCACGATCAATCTCCAACGTGACATATAATTAACATTTTTTTCGTAAATTGAAAATTGTGGTTACAATGAACATGCTCTTACCCGATTGAATTGGATTTTACTTATATCCAATGCAGATTGGGGAGTCCCGGGAAAACGATGCTTTAGGAGAAGTAAGATGGTTTCGGCCCTGTCTTCAAAGATTTCTCTTTTCTCCATACTCACAGCAGAACCCCAAGCTGATTTGCTGCTATCTTTTTGGTTCATCTTCCGTCTCCAAATCACAATGGATGCCTCAATTCTGTCCTTGAGATCTACGATTTTATGTTCTGATGACATGTCCATGGCTGATAGGAGCTGATCAGGATCGAAAAAATCATCTGTAATGCTCCTGTAGATCAAGTCCCCAAGACTTGATCTTCCATTCTAAAGAAATAAGTTGTGTGTAAGATGTCTGAATGTCAACAATGATAACTTTTAAGAAAATATAGTTCCTTTTTTACTTACCTTGGGTAGGGATTCAATATAGCTTTCAGGGATCTCCATTTCTGATAGAGTTTGAGCATTTATGGCCATAGCTGCTTTAAGAACTTGGTTCACACAATCTTTCTGATACTGAACAAACCTTCTTGCTGCATCAGATAAACCGTTTGCGGGAACCTTAGGTGTAGGCAACCACCACTTGGTATCATTATTTCTATCTGAATCCTCTGCATCTTTTGATACATAATAGAACTCATTTTGGTCTTTGAAGTTATCTAGAGTATCCTGCTCATCATCAATAATTGTATGAGAGCTAACAGTCAATTGACGCCAACAGAAAAGCAATGATTATATTTAACTCAGGAGGGAATCAGGATGCAAGGATATTGATCTTACAATAAGCATTGTGTCAAGCTTTCGTAAGGCAGGGATATTCATGTGGAGGTCAGTTCTTTGTCGCGTTGTCATAACCTATTCAATAATCAAAGATTAGGTTCAATCATACAGCAATTGTGATAGGAAAGATGAGAAACATAAGGAAGGAGAAAGGGTTACTTACCTCCATGGTTGAGCCATCCTTGTTTTTTTGTTGCACAGGAACCATTTCAACAATGTAATCAGTGACCGATAGAAGCCAATCGATTTCTTTTCTCCATCTTGCTTTCCTTTCTGGTGGCATTGGCTCTAGGCGCTTTTGTTCACCGAAAACAGCAGCTGCATTATCAGTAAGAAAAAAATGAGAGAAACTGTAAATGAATTATTTCAAACATTTCTGCTGTCAATCTCTCCTGAAAATGGAAGGAACAGCACAATGTTTTCACGTCATGATTGGAGATTTGGAGCAGGATAGAAAGAAGAATGCTATGTCTTAGTTGAAGGAGAAAGAAAGCAAGAGGTCAAGATACCTGCAAGGTTTGTGAATGCATTTGACAATGCCAAAGCTGAAGAAACACCCTTTCCTCCACCAGACATGTCCTCACCCAATAGCAGTTTAGCAAATCTCTCCTTCATCTGTTCCATTTCTGAATTAAACCCAACCATAGATAAATATTATATATAGACTAATCCAATGCAACACATCAAGAGTTTGAAAATAAAAACATTGAATGAAAGAGCTTCTAAATCAAATATATGTTGTAACATGGAAACAATTTTAAATATTTCTAACATTGCATTTAATCATATCAAAGTAAAGTAAAGGTTTCAATCTAATTAACACAATGTTTACCTTGCACCATCTTATCTTTGGCTTCTTTGGCTACAATTTCCTCCTTGCTTATCCTTGGCTTAGGAACCTTATCCAGATCATTTAGAGGTTTTGATCCTTGACTTCTTGATGACACCGGCTCTTCATCCGAAGGAGAAGGATCTAATGCGCTGGCACTCTCAATGCTCAAACTCTTTGTATGCCTCCCTGCACTCTCAAACATTCCTTTGAAAAGGAATAGTTTGGACCTGAGACTTTCCTGTTCTTGTTCCATTGCTTTAACCATTTTTTTCCTTTTTCTTAATGTATCAAAATATATGTTTTAAGGAAAATTGTCAAGGGATGAACAAGCAAGAACAAAACATGGGGTTTCAGGTACGTGTAGGGAGAGAGAAATAAGGAAAGTCAAGTTTGTTGCATTGTGGCAGGGGAGGAAAATACCAGGGGAGAAGTACAAATGAAAAGGGAGATGTTTTTTTTAGGAGAGTGAGAGTTTGACAAGCAAAAAAATAGTTGGAGGTGAATATTTGATGGGGTTTGTGTTAGTTTCTATTTCTTTTTTGAGCTTGGTTCATTGAACGTGGGGTGCATGTTATATGAAAATGAGGTGGGTTTAAGAGTTATAAACAAAATTTTGCATTTTTATGTCGAGAGGAATCTGTTTTGGCCACGATGTGGAAAATTGGATGGTTAAGGTTTTAATTTAAAGGTCAAAGGTAGCTGAAGACCAGGGAAGACAGACATGCATGCCTAGGCAATTTACAATGACACGCCTCACTTTCTCCCCATCATTGGACGGTGCAGATGCATCACTTGAATAATCTAAGGAACATGTTTCAATCTCAATTTTCAGGTACAACTATTTTACTGTTCTGTTTGTGATTTGTGAAGTTCAAAATGTTCATAGTAATTTCCAAATTCTTGGTTTTCGGTTTCTCTGATGATGCCACCTGCACACAACCTGAGTCTTTTATTAGATTTGATTACCATTATAGAGTGACATCAATTTTCCACCCTGTCATTACCAAAATTCGGAGCCCCACATTCCAAAACTTTTACTTATATATTAATAATACCAAATATTGTGCAATGAGCACAGAGATAGTAAAAAAACATAGTTAAAATTAGTTATTCTGTTATTCTCTTATATTCAATTATATTGTAGATCAGAGATAATTTTTGTATCCATTTTTCAATTTCAATGAGAATTTGATTTTCTTTGAACCTTGGTCTCAATATGGTCTTAGTAATGATTCGCTCTTCTGTTTCTATCTGTTCATCATCCTATTTGATCCTTCTTTATCATTGTTTCTTCCCTTCTACACTTTTATTTCTTCATTATTTAAGTGACTTAGATAAAATGTGGCGAACTACTTTTCTAATTTTTTTTTAAAAGGAATAAACTTCCCGGATCGTGTTTTAGTGAGTTAATAAATAATGTGGAAAATCAACGTCATGATCTCTGCTCAACATATACCAGATCTTACACACTATTGAAAAATGCCTAATTCTCATGGCAAATGGAGAACTTTTTTTTACAAGCAAAATGAAGAACTTGCGTGGCTGATTCATGAGTAAATTTGAAATAGTTCTCATACTTTTTTTGGGCCGCAGCATATTTTCTTCATAAACTCTCAAATGCTTGGGATTTTCCTGTGGTTTGTCGTGTTTATGGGTTGTTCCTCTCTTCCTTAAATCGACCTAATTAAAAAAAAACCGCACCATGAATGAATAAAAAAAAAAATTGATATATGAATAAAAAAAGTGAACGATTAAAATTAAGGACTTATAGTTTGTTAATTGTTATGTGATGGATTAAAAGATTTACAAGTGGTATTTAACTTGGTCTTCAAGTAAGTTTGAATTTGAATATTGTGAATGAAAAAAAAATATGATAAGAAAAAAAATTATTAAAGGTAATTAAAAAAAATTTCAAAGTTTTTCGATGAATATTAATTATCAATAAAATCCATAAATATTTGTGTACTAATAACATGATAAAAAAAAAAGTTTTCCAAAGCTTTCAATGTCAATCTTCCTAAGGTTTACATTAGAAATAGAGCACATTACTCCAATTTCAAAGAAGTACATTGAATCACATAAAATTTCAAAAAGTTATTCTAACCCCACCTACAATAAAATTAGTAAAACACGAGAATTTCAAATAGGAGAGACAAAAATGGAAGATGAGAGATGATAGATTTTCTCTCAACACATTCTTCCTTTAATTTAATTGGCCTCCCAAAAGATGTAAATAACAATTAGTTGTCATACCTTACTCAAACAGGATGACCTCTAAAATAATAATAATTGAAAATGAACTCAATTCATAAAATTTTCAGTTATAATCCTCATATTAATCATTCTCAACTTCAATTTTGATCTGAGTGCTTGAGATGTAAAAAAAAAAAGATTTAAAAAGTTCCAATCAAATTCATGTATCATGTGTTTGATCCAACATCTCCTTTTTTATTTTGGTTTTAGTCACGTCCAACAAAGTATGTTCATAATTTTGGGTTTTGCAGAACTGTAATTATATATTTGTTACATTTTTATGACATTTTTATACATATCTAGATATGTTTCATACACATATGGTATCATCCTATATATTTTTAGAATAATCATATTGTCGCAGCAGATATGAATTGTACTTATGCATCATAGTCTATAACTGAGATTACTTTATCCTGAAAAGTGAGAGTTGGATCTGTCTTGCTATGAAGAGAATTGTCACAAAGAACCCCTTAGTCGCTAATTTAGCTTCGCTGTGCATATATATACAAAGAACCATCTCTATCTTTATCTTATTATCATCATCTCAATCAGAATTATTTGCAGAAAATCCTACCTGTCAAGTACCTTAGTGGACAATAAATGTTAGGTGTGAACGTGACAGTGTTCTACTAGAATCTCTCTCCTCTTCATTTTCTCTTCAAGATATATAAACGAAGCCAGTATACCTTACTACTATATGTCTAGGACTTTTAGTGGTGGTGAAAAACCAAATACAAAATTGGACACTAAGGATCTGTCAATCTTCGTAATTAGCTGTATTATATGATTATTCTGCTCATTAAAATCCTATGAAACACGGATATCGACACCGGATATGACACTGTGACACGGCTAAATTTTAAAACATAAAACACGAAAATACGACATATATAATAATAATAATAATTTTTTTATGCATATAATAATAATAATAATTATTATTATTATTATATGCATAAAAAAATTATATTAAGTAGCACCGTTATTATTCAAAAGAAAATTTTACAAGACAAAAATTTTGTCTCTTTAAAAATAATTTAAAAAAGATTTGTTAACATATTTAATAGAGTCTCACTTAAAAAAGTATCAAGATAAATCATCATAATTGAAAAGATAAATAAAAAAATGTTAATCCTAATGTATCTAAGTTCTCCCTCTTCCTTCTTGATCATCATTATCAAAAAACACAACTTCTAATTCTGATTCATCAAGGGATAAATTAGCAACTTCAAGAATTTCATTCTCATCAAGTGATCCAAACTCATCTCCTATAATGTCCCACATTTTAGTTTCTTCTTGATGATATTGTGGAAAATTTCTTGAAAGAAGATGAAGATTACTATGAACAAATACTAGATCTTCTGCCTGATGAGATGCCGTCTTGTTTCTTTTGATTGAATGAATGAAAGAGTAAGTACTCCACTTTCTTTAACAACATGATGATGAGCAAGGTTGTCCTGGTAACTTAAGAGCAATCTTTTGAAGTGTTGGTGCATGAACACCATGAACTAGCCACCAAGACTTTGCCTCCATTAGACCTTTATCCCTTAAAAAGTCAATATCATCAAAGTTTTTTCTTCCACCAGAAAAGTTTGCAAACTCTACATTCACTTGTCTTCTTTTAATATAATTTAAATTCTAATCTTTTATCTTTTAAGATTTTAAAAAATATGATTTTGAAAAAAAAAATAACAAAAGTTGTGTCGTGTCTATTGGTTTCTCGTGTCCACAACTGTGTCAAAGTTTTTTTTTTAAAAAAAAAGTTGGACACAGCAAATGCGTGTTCGGCGCATGTCCAGGTCGGAAACAGGGATATCACTGTTTCGGGCCGTGTCGGTGCTTCACGGTTAAAATCTGTTTTTATATATTATAGTATTCCTGCCCCTATTTTCAACAGCAAAAGTAATCTTTTTGGTTGTGTATTTTCCTTCCAGTTCTCGGGGGAAACTGTTGGCATTATTGGGCTAGGAAGGATTGGCCAAGCAATTGCTAAGAGAGCCGAAGGATTCAACTGTCCCATATGCTACTACTCTAGAACTGAAAAAAGAGACTCAAAATACAAGTACTATCCAAGTGTTGTAGAACTAGCATCTAAGTGCGAGATACTGGTAGTTGCTTGCCCACTAACGGAGGAAACTCATCACATCATCAACAGGGAGGTGATCAATGCACTGGGTCCCAAGGGTTATCTTATTAACATTGGACGAGGCAAGCATGTTGATGAGGCAGAGTTAGTGCCAGCACTGCTAGAAGGTCTTTTGGGTGGTGCTGGGCTAGATGTGTTTGAAAATGAGCCTACTGTTCCAGAAGAATTATTCGGGCTTGAAAACGTTGTCTTGTTGCCCCATGTTGCGGGTTTTTGTCATCTCTAACAATAATTTCAGTGACAATTTGCCAACAGCTTGCATAAAAGACTTCAAGGGAATGATGGTGAATGTCGATAATGGTCGGCAAAAACTATTCTTCCAATTACTATGATTCTGTGGTAATCACCATAAAAGGAAACATTTATGAGCTGGAGAGGATCTTTAACTACTTTCACAACTATTGATTTGTCAAATAACAGATTTGGAGGAGTGATCCCAGCAATCATTGGAGAGTTAAAGTCACTCAACGGGCTTAACCTTTCCCACAACAGAATTACTGGTGTTATTCCACAAAACTTTGGTGGTTTGGAAAATCTAGAATGGTTAGACCTCTCTTCAAACATGTTAATGGGTGAAATTCCAAAGGCATTGACCAATCTTCACTTCCTCTCTTCATTAAACCTTTCACAAAATCAGCTGGTGGGGATGATACCAACAGTTAAACAGTTCGAAACATTCCAGAATGATTCCTATGAAGGCAATCAAGGGCTATGTGGGTTGCCTTTGTCAAAGTCTTGCCACAATGATGAAAAACTGCCAACAGATTCAGCAACATTTCAGCATGATGAAGAATTCAGGTTTGGTTGGAAACCCGTAGCTATAGGATATGCATGTGGAGGGGTATTTGGAATACTATTGGGTTATATTGTCTTCTTTCGGAAACCAGAATGGTCAATCAGTTTTGTTGAAGGCATTCTTAATCAAAGAGTGAGAAAGAAAAGCAACAAATCTAATGCAAATACAAGACGATACGATCAAGGTCGTTAAAGGAACTGAGAATCAGCACACACACTGGGAATATATAGCAGGTAAGTGAAATTTTAATGTGCTTTAAATTTTACAAGTGTTACTTTATGAAATATCATAATCTTCAATCTGATAATCCCTAACCTGATATTTATGGAACAACATACAGATGTCAAGTTGATGTCCCATATAGTGAACGCCATTTCAGTTGAGGTCATTCTTCTACTTCTTTCTATTTTTGTCCTTTTGCTATTGCTGAACGTGATGTTGAACATGTTGAAAATTTTGCAGTGACTAGTTTACTCTTTCAATCCGTGTGTTGTAATAAGCATATAAGTTATGTATTTTTTTACTTGATCTTGTATCATTTGTGTGTTGAATAGCAGGAATTTATCTCCTTATATCTTTAGTGTACCAGCTAAATTGCAAGCAAGAACTTGTAGACTTGTAGTTTCCTTCAGTATCTCTTTGACGGTAAACTTGTCAAGTCTTGCAAGAAAACATGACTGCCTCCTTTTACCCAATTTTGTTCAAAATTGCTGAAGCACTTAATTTTCGATCATGACTCACAAAGTATTAGTCCCTTACTGTAAGTACTGCGTACGTAGTATCATGAACCAACAATAGCCCCATACAATAAGAACACATACAATTAGAAGGTTGAAGGTTGCATACTAGCTCTCGCAATTCGAACAGTTGATTATGAATTTAACACCACTTAAAATCATCAACACATATCATGTCTGTAATTTGTCCGTGTATTTTTATTTATTTATTTTTTACCTAAGGGAAACATTTGATAGAAGAGTAATTTTTGGTTTTTTCATATTTATTATGTATTTTATTCGTTTTAAAATTCATGATTCTCAAACATGAAAAACTTCTCTCTTCCCAAATACTTCAAATATATTTGTGCTTGCATGCAACAATAATAAATAATAAGCATCTTGCGGGTATCCCTAGATTCCCAGAGGAGTTTAACCTCCTTCTCAAGCTCAGGGATTACAAGCATTGTTCTCCATCTTGTCCATTGAGCGCATCGCATCGTATCAAATTTAAGTTACTTAAAGCAACATCTAGAAATATAAGTGAATTTCAAAAGGAGCAGTTAACAATTGGTTTCTAGACAAACAAGTATTTTATTAACTCATTAAAGATTTCATCAATGTCTATTTTCTCAATTACATTTCCAGTTATTATTTCCCCTCCTACAATCATAACCACATTTTATCACCAAAATTTACGGGTAGATTGAATACAAATTAAAAATCCATTTATCAGAATAGTTAAAAGGATGAATGATATACCAAGAACCTTTTTCCTGCGTAGTATATCTCCATAAATGTGATCCCCAACATAGAGAACCTGCATATATCTTAAGGTATTTACAGGAAGCTTCAGTTTAGTGACAATCCTCAGTGTGCTTGAATCCTAAATCAACAACTCCTTAAAAGTAATCAACTTAAAATCTTAAGGTATTTACCACTTGGTCTTGTAGAGAATATCATTATGAGCTAGAAATGAACAAATATGAAAATTCTTTTATCTGTCTCTGTGATCCTTCTGCTATAAGATTTCATGGGTCAAAGTTGTTTGTAGCATCTTCAATTTCTTCTAATGAGAAAATGCAGTATGGTGGGACTCCAAGAACAGGTAGCCACATTGGCAGAAGATCACGTCCTATTTAATTTCACAGGAAAAAAAAAACAATTAATGCATGAGTTAAATAACTGATCTAAAAGGCCTTTACAGCAGTTGTAACGACTAACGATTGTTCAATTAAATTGGCGGTATTAAGATTTCATCCACTAATTTTATTAATGATGATTTCAGATGTGGTGTCTACATGATAAACGCGATTGATTTCTTAACAAGCATTAAACGTTTATCGTTGGTCTGTTGCATAAAACTGAGGCAGGGGAAATATCACAAGTATTGCAGGGTCATCTGCATTACAAAATACACGAACCATATCCTGAATCAAACATTTTTTTCTCATACACAAAAAACAAGCCTTACAATGTGATTCTAGCAGATTGGACTAACTAAATAAAAGCTCATAAAATATGAGCATATTAGCCAGCTATATAGTAATACAAAAAGACTATAGATTATGTGAAACGAAGGCATTGATTATGAACATTGAAGAAACTTTCTTCATATTACAAACGTTAAGACACTTAAAAGATTATTACAGAAAACTACTAGTACAAGTGGGTAAAGAACAAGAACATAAAGATTTAACCCTTTTTTCACACATAGCCTTCAACCAAGGTAGGTTTCTTGTTTTCTTCTTCATCATCTTCTTCTCCACCTTTCTTCACATCCTTGATATCCAACCCTTGCAACTCATCAACGCACGCTTCCACATCCTCTCCTAATTTGTCTCCTCCCTCCACCACCACGTCGGCGGAGGCGTCGCCTCCTTCACCAGCAACTTTGACTTCGTCGGCGACGGGCTCGACTCCCCTCTCTACGATGCAGGATCCCGGCAGTTCGTTTTCCGATTCGACTCCGATGACTGCATCGGAGGCGTCCTTGGCGCTGGGCCACGGGTCGCTGACGCAACCTCCGTCGTTGTCGTCGTCGGTGGAGGAGAAAATGGAGGCGGCGCGTGATTTGACGGCGGCGGCGGCCTTCAGAAAAGCTTCGTGGATGGAATCGGGTGGAAGGGCAGGATCTTCGAGGCCGGCATCTTCTAGACGTGGAGGTAGGATCTTGTGCAGCATTCCAGATTGTTCCTTTGTAGACTCCATCACATCACATCACATCACATCACGTTTTCCTTTGTGTTGTGTCAACCGTAATCACAATGGATGCATATAGCACCGATTGAGGCGGTGGTGTGCAACCTTTTTGGGCCTTTTGGGCTTTTCTTTATCTTTAACGCCTCATGTGTTTCTCTACTTCACTTTCCTTGGATTTTAATACTATGATTTGATCATAAGTTATATTTTTTAATTTATGATCAAATTTATACTGTGATATGTTATTATTATTGTTATTAATTATTGATTCTTTCTTTTTAAAAATATGCAAATTAAAGTTATAGCTAGAGACTTTAAAAATAATAGATTTAAAATAAGAAGTAAAACTGAATCATTTAATTGACATTAAAAACACAAGAGGAGAGTTCATCATTTCACATCATTTCAGGAGAGAAGAATATTTAAATGAGAAGGGGTGTACAAGAGAGTGAGAAAAATAAAACAATTAGAATATAAGATAAATTTAGATGTTTATATAGAGATTATTTTTTAAATAGTTTTATATATGTATCTTTATTTTTACCACCTTTTGTTAGAAATAAGAGATGTGAAAACTGAAAACACATATAATAGAATGCAATCAATGAAATGAAATAAAAAATCAAATGTGCTTCTAGACAAATAGAATGAAATGAAATAAAATCAAATACACTTATAGAGAAGCAAAGTGAACTTTCACAAAAGTCTATTTAGCTCAAAAGAGATGGAGAAAAAAGGAGAAGAAAAATAGAACTAAATGAAGAAAGGAAGGACCTCCATTTATAAGACGGAAGTGACAAAGGCCACTATTTAGTTTCAAATAATAGATATATTTTTTAAAAGTAAATGTTAATTAAAATTTATATAAAAAAATTTGAAAAAAATAGAATTCATATGAATTTGATAAATTGTTTTTTAAAAGGAAGAAATAAGTTATGTTAGGATTTTTGTGTGTGTGGATTTACCCTCTTTAATAACTTTCTATATATTTTAAATTGTATTAATCTACCTGTTAAATATTTTAATATTATTTTTAGCAATTATATACAGTAATTAGACATACTATTTCTATTTTTTAAAACATACGTTAACTTATTTAATAACGTAAAACATTTTTTTAAATTAATAAAACTTATAAAATAGATTTTTTCAATTACAGTTTTTAGTTTTTAGTTTAATGATTAGACCAATTAAATAAATTATATGCAAGGAGTTGGTAAAGAGATTAGGGGTGTAGGTGGGTGGATTTGGGTTGGATTTGGTCAAACACATAATCTAATCCAATTAAATTTAAAAGGGTTGGTTTAGGTCGATCTTCTAAAAAAAAAAATTCAATCCAAATCAACCCGTTTGTAAATGGTCTGAGTTGAATCAACGAGTCAAAATATTTTTTTAATGCAATACTTTTTATAAACTAAATTTTTTATTAAATGAATCAAACACAATGTTTGTTGTTAGATTTTTTATTAAAAAGAAAATTTTGTGATCCTGACACACCTTATTCATATCCATTGACTCTTATCTATTTGTGGGGATGAGAAATTAAGCACACCATATTTGAGATAAGGAGTTTCAATAAGTATGGTGAGGATGAGTTTTAAACACTTTTTCTATCAAAGCCAATGAGACATTACAAGACTTACTCTTTGTAAATAAATTTGAAAATATTTTTAGAAGTCCATATGAAGTGGCTTCAATAAATAAAACCTTTGTTGCTTTGATCATGTAGGTTAAGGATCCATTGATGTTTACTCAATTCAGGTTGATTAGTCTATGTAATCAATAGTCAATAGTATTTGAATTTTTTAAAATTTAAAAATATATTATATAATAATAATAATTTAATATAAATTAACAGATCAATGAGTCGAGTCAACGGGTCAACGAGTTCAAATATTAAAACTCATAATTCAATCCAAAACTCAACGAATTTGATTCATAGTCAAGCTCACTTCACATCAGTTATCCCCTAACGAAACACTGAACTTTATAACCCTTAAACTCGACGAGCTCATCCATAAACTAGCTAACCCAGAATCACCCACCCACTCCCCATCAATTTTTTCCACTAATCCACCTCATGTTTCCCTTTCTCCTTCTTACTCCATGAAGCTCGAAGTTCTGCGTTTTGATGGTGCTAATCCCCTGGGTTGGATCTTTAACATCACCCAAATTTTCGAATACCACTTGACCCCAGAACACAAACGCCTGACTATTGCTTCCTTCTACATGGAAGGTCGAGCCCTCACTTGGTTTCAATGGATGACCAATAACGGTCAACTTACTTCTTGGCATGTCTTCCTTTAGGCCTTATAGACCCGTTTTGCCCCTTCTCAGTATGAAGAATCCACCGGGGCTCTATTCAAATTGACACAATGCAACACCGTCAATGCTTTCCTCTTTGAGTTCGAAGACCTGGTGAATCGAATCATAGGTCTTCCGCCACCATTTCTTTTGAGTTTTTTATTTTTGGCTTGGCCCCAGAGATTCAACACGAGGTTCAAGCCTTACAACCATTGACATTGGTTCAGGCGGTTGGTTTGGCCAGACTTCAAGAGGAAAAATTCCTTAATAGTCAGTGTTCATTGCGTGGCAGAATGCCCCCCATTTCATCCTCCGTAACACTATCACCTATTTCTTCCTCCATTTTGTCACACTCCTCACCTTTATTGCCCACACCTCTGAAACTACCTCCTTCGTTTTCTATCAAAAGGTTGTCACCTGAGGAATTAACTTTGCGGCGAGAATGCGACCTCTATTTCAACTGCAATGAAAAGTTTCATCGCAGCCACAAATGCACCTCTAAGTTTTTCCTCTTAATTGCAGATGACGACGACGGTCCTCAGGAAAATAATCTTGAAATAAGCCTTTTACCTGACCCACCTAATTTTCCTGCTCCAACTCCAGCCCAGATCAACTTGCACATATTTTCGATACATCTAGCCCTTGAGACTTTGCATCTGTTGGGCCATATTGTAGACCAGTAGGTGGTGATATTAGTTGACTAGGTAGCACCCACAATTTCATCTAAGAGCATTCGGCACATAGTTTGGGCCTACCAACTCGGGCCACAACTCCACTCAAAGTCATGGTGGGTAATGGGCATCAACTCCACTGCTAACTTCTTTGTGAGGCAGTCACCATATGCGTTCAGGATGCCACCTTCTCCGTCAACCTCCATGTTTTACTGTTATGTGGTTTCAGCCTGGTATTGGGGGTATAGTGGCTCAAATCCCTTGGCCCGATTCTCACTAACTACAATGATTTAACTATGAAGTTTTTTCATAGAGGTCGAATCATTGAGCTAAAGGATGGCACTAAATCTACTCTTCATCTCATCACTCCACCACAACTTCGTTGTTTGGTTCAAAAAGACGGAGCCAATGTCTTCTTTCGCATTCAAATTATTTCCATAGCACTCCATTTGACCCAAACCAACTCAACCCAACTCATTCCTAAAATGCAGACTTTCACCACCAAATTTGCTTCCTTGTTCCAAACCCCATAATCCTTACCTCCATTAAGACCTACCAATCACCATATACACCTTCTTCCCAACTCAGAGCCTTTGAATGTTTGCACATATCGTTATCTTTATTTTCATAAACATGAAATTGAAGCCTAGGTGGATTCGATGTTGCAGAAAGAACTCATCTACCCTAGCACCAATCCGTTTTCCTCCCTTGTACTTTTGGTCAGGAAACACGACGACACATGGCAATTTTGTGTTGATTATCACGCACTCAACGTGATAACTATCAAGGATTTTTTTCCGATACTAACCATTGATGAGCTCCTTGATGAATTTAGAGGTGCGAGTTGGTTCTTGAAGCTGGATCTCTTATAAGGTTATCACCAGATTTTGATGAATGAGGATGATGTCTGTAAAATGGCTTTTCGCACTCATCATGGCCACTATGAATTTAGGGTGATGTCGTTCAAGTTGTGCAATGCTCTGTCATCGTTTCAAGCGACAATCAATGCAATTTTCCGGCCTTATCTTCGTCATTTAATCATCATCTTTTTTTATGTTATATAAATCTATAGCAGAACCCTGGGAGACCATCTAACTCACCTGGAGAAGGCCTTCCAGGTCCTTTTGGATGGTCAATTCTTTTTAAAATTATTGAAATACTATTTTGCCCAGACACAAGTGGAGTATTTGGGTCACTTGATTTCAGATTAGGGTGTTGAACCTGTATTAGCTAAGATCCAAGCTATCCTGTAGTGGCCAACGCCTCAATCTTCCATGGCCTTGCGAAGCTTTTTTGGTCTCTTCTGATTTTATCGTCGGTTTATCCGTGGCTATGCATCCATCGCGGCTCCGTTGACTAGGTTGATGACAAAGGATCCATTTGAATGGTTGCCTGAAGCCCAACAGACCTTCAATGGACTTAAGGATGCTCTTACGTCAGCTCTAGTTTTGCTCTTGCCTAATTTTTCCCTTCCTTTCACTCTGGAAACAGACGCGTTTGGTGTCTGAATGGGTGTGATCCTGTTGTAGAGAAGGCACCCTATCACCTTCTTCAGCAAACCTTTTAGCCTCAAATTACTTTGAGCTTCCACTTACGTCAGTGAGCTTTTCACTATCATTGTCGCGGTAAAGAAATGGCGCCAATATCTATTTGGCCATCACTTCAACATCCTCACGGATCATTAGAGTCTCAAGGAGTTAATGACACAAGTTGTGCAGATGCCGAAGCAACAAATGTATCTCGCCAGGCTCATTGGTTACGATTATTCGATCCAATACTGTTTCGGAAAAACAAACATGGTCGCAGATGCCTTATCTAGAATTCGAGAGACCCCATTGAGCACTTTGCTTCTATTGTCAGTTCCTTGTTGGACATTTTTGGAGGAACTCAAACAACACCTTCCACACTACCAAGTTTTTATCCAGTGGCGACAAGCTATCTCCGACGATTCGGCGACATATCTAGATTACTCCATTACACATGACTTGATTTTGAAGGGAGGCCTCATTTGGTTACCTTAAGGCTCGCATTTCATCCCAACTTTGCTCACGGAGTATCATTCATCCCCAACAGGCGACCACATGGGTGTAGCTAAGGCTCTGGCACTACTAAGCGAGAATTTCAATTGGCCTGGGATTAGAAAGGACATCGAATGCTCATAGCAACTTGTGTTGATTGCCAGCATATGAAATATGAAACCAGAAAAGTAACTGGGTTGCTTTTCCTTTTACTTGTTCCCTTCCGGCCATGGGAAGATCTCTCTCTTGACTTCATCGTCTGTCTACCGACGTATCGTAGGCACACCACTATTCTAGTGGTTGTGGAGCATTTTTTGAAAGACATCCATTTGGGAATACTGCCAACTCACCATACTTCTCACACTATCACCCTCATCTTTATGGATATTGTCAAGAAAATTCATGGGATGCTAGTAGCCTGGTTTCAGATCGCGACCCTCTATTCATCAGTTGTTTTTGGCAGGAATTGTTTCGGCTAAGTGGAACTCGATTACGGATGAGTTCAGCGTATCACCCACAAACTGATGGACAAATCAAGGTGCTAAATCATGTCATTAAATAGTACCTTCATGCTTTTGTTCATAAGAAGCCATCTTCATGGGATAAGCTCTTGAACTGGGTAGAGTGGTCCTACAATACATCCTGACATTCGGGTTCAGGGACTTTTCCATATGAGATCACCTCCGGCAAGAAGCCTTTCAATATCCCTCAATACATCATCAGAACCTCTATTTTGGAGGCAATTGACGAACTCCTGACTAACAGAGAGGTTGTTTTCGTTGAATTAAGAAAAAAGCTTTTGAAGGCCCAAGCAACTATGAAGCGAATTGCGGATGCCAAATGCAGGGAAGTTAACTCTGATGAAGGATACTGGGTAATGGTTAGATTGTGACCTCATTGACAATCCACTTAATCTGGGAACCATGCTGCTTACTTTAAGCTTCCTAAGAGATACTACGGGCCCTATCAGATCATGGAACACATTGGTAAGGCTGCCTATAAACTTAAGTTGCTTGATGGCGCCCGTGTTCATCCTGCATTTCACTATTCCTTGCTCAAACCATTTCATCATTCCACTTTGGATACCACCTCTCCTTTACCGTTACCAGCTACATCAATTAAGAATCAATCAATCATTACTCCCTTGGTTGTATTGAGTACTCGTTGGAACCCTGTTTCTGTTTATCCCAAGCTACAAGTGTTAGTCCAATGGGAGGGCTTATCACCTAATGACACATTATGAAAGGACTGGGACCAGTTAAAAGCCACTTATCACCTTGAGGACAAGATGTTTTTGGAAGGCATAGGGAATGATAGGAAGAATGAACCACAAGTGCAACCAGGCTTAAGGGAAAGGTCCACGAGAAAGGTTACCACACCAGGGTACCTCAAGGACTATGTCTAACTGAATTTGGGTTGAGCTGGCACTAGCTAGAGATATTGCTTGATCCTGTCTGCCATTTTCTTTTCCCACTTGTTTTTTGTTATGATTTTGTTATCACAGAATTATAAATTTCATTCTCTCAACATTACTATATATAAGACTAATGTAATAAGGTAGAGACAATGAAAATTACCTTCAATTTCCTTTTTTCTCTTGCTTAGGAGATCCCTGGCCCTTAATGCCAGGCTATTGCTTTTTCCTTATTTTTCTCTGTTCTAACTACGCATCTTGCAATCATCATCTATATTTCTAATAGGTTGACTACATAAAGCTTCTTACCTTTTTCCTCAAACATGGATTGAGGTATATCAACTTCTATCATTTTTTATTGAGAAATGTTAGTTTTGTTAGAGATCTCCTTTTGGGAGGATTTGAACCCACAACTTCTTTTTCTCACTTTTCCCTTTCCTGTTCTCCCCAAAGTCAACCTTATATCTCCAACTTCAACCATTTGAAAATGACTAGATGTACAGATAAACTTTGCACATAGCAATGTTTTCTTGCAACTGCAGCAGATAAGGCATTTTAAAATTTTACTTGGAAATAATGTAATTAGGAAACAAAGTGATAATATAGTAACATCTTTGTAGTCATGTGTGGGAAAAAGAAATGAAAATAGAATTTTTTTTAATAAAAAAATAGCGTCTTAAATTGTTTTTGTCCTGTTTTCTTATTTTCAAATTTCAACCGAGATGATGAAAAGCAAGCGTTTTAACTCAGCAAACAGATACAGAGCTTGTTGCTCGAAAGATACTGTATTTTCAATGCTTATAGTATTTTACTATATATTTGAAAACAAAGTGTAAGAATGTCAGTAATTTTCTTGTGGTCCAAAGGTTCAGAATTTACGTTATAGAATGTTTCAGATAATCATGTAAAGAAAAGTATTTAGATAATGTATCAAAGCATGCAGTCCGTGAATCTTTTAGAAGACAATGTTATAAGCCCATTAAAAGAAGAGAAAAAGGGTTACGCATTCGGTGGGTAAAAAGTTGTACATGATTATTTAATCAGATAATTATTTTAAAAGAATTTATAATTAAATAATTATATAAAATTATTTTACATTATGATTGATAAACATTAATCTCTTACAAAAATATGTACTTGTGTTACATTATATAATGTTTAATATAATAAATCTGCTTTATATCACATGAAAGATACTATATTATATTATATCAAATTATATTTGTTATGATGCTAAGTTTGCTACGGGTCATTATATTTAAGGTGTTTTAACACACTAAAATCGTCTCTTATCGTTAAAAATCGATATTAAGAGTAATTTAGTTAACGATATAGAATATACCAAAAATATAGAATAAAATAAAATGTGTTTCCAGATAAACGAAACTAAATGAAATAAAAGTGAAATGAAATTAGGTGTGGGTAAAAAAAAATTAAAGTGAAAAGCTTTATAAGAAAGAAGTGAGAAAAATAGAAAATAATAATAACTTTCTATTGTACAGCAATCAACACGTCAACACGTAATAAGATACTCAAGAATTTTTAGAAATTGATAAAGATTAGTTGATTTTCATAGTTTTATGTAAATGAATTTAATAAGATAAATTTTATGTCTAACATGAATGAAAAAAAGTTTAAAATTTTATTAAAAAAATAAAAACGATCAATGTTTTAAAAAGAATAACATATTATAAAAAAAAAAACAATACTTAAAGAACCAAATTACGGCAAGGAACCAAGAAGATAATATACCCAAAATAAAATGTTGAAATTAAACTTGAAAGTTGTGATATGAAAGGTTTGACATCTTTTGAGATTTCAAATAAAGGAATATCATTATCATGCACGATTGGCATCTTCTGTATTTTAAAATCAAATGGAGATTGGAAAACTTTTGAAAAAGGGAGGGAAACCAAAAAGAAAAGAATGTCAAAAAGTAGGTGGGAAATGCAACACGCGATTTTTTTAGTTCATAAACCAAATGATGAAAAAACAGTAGTATTTTTCTATATTTTTTATCAGCAAAAAACTATTGATAATTTTTTATATTTTAAAATTATATGTAATGCAAATTCTTTGTCTTACATGACACACGTCCTATACTAGGACAGTACATGCAGTATAATATTTGCATTTAATACATAATTTAAAGAATAAATTGTAGTTTACTTCTTTTAGTTTTTTTATACTTTCACAACTTACCCTCTCTTATTTTTTTAGTGTCATTTAACCCCGTTTACTTTAAATTAAATTGAAATGATTAATTTTTTCTATCAAAGTTAACATTAATTAACTTTTAGTAACATCTAACCTCCGTCTACTTTAGATCAATGTGAAACTAATCAAACTATTACTATCCCTCTCTAAGTTAAATTAAAGTGAAATTAGTAAGTTTGGCATTAATGTTGACTTCAATTGTGTGAAATCCTCTTTTGTCAAAGAATTGTCTTAATTTGTGACAATTAATGTAAGATATATAACTCAGATTTCTACGTTAACTATGATATGCAAGGTGTAGTTTTTTGTACGTGATTATATAACTTTGATGGAATCAAAGGTGAGATATGGTAGTGTGAAAAATGTTTATCCTTGTCCGTGCGTGAAGGACAATTACTCATGTCTGTCACATAAAAGATACATTGCATCCATCCTCTACAAAGCCAACATCTTTTATTATTAATCGTCATTAAAGTGTCACAAGCAACTTTCCATAATAATTCTGTTGAGAACGATTCTAATCATGTATCCTTTTGCCACCCAACACAATCTTACACAAATTGAAGTTTCCATGCCTCCTTTCAACAAGTGAAATATCAATCTCCATTGAAAGTGATTTTCAGCAAATGATGCAAAATAAAAATAAAAACTATTTTTTACACGCCTCCTTGTGTGTGATTCAACACATTTTAATAAATTTGCACTCAAAAATACCATTGTCAACCAAAAATAAAAAATGTTAACGTTAGCGTTGATAGAAAACTAAAATACTTTTACTTTAGTTCAAAAAATAAAGGGGAGTTAAGTGATACAGAAACTGTACGGAATTAGCTTTGACCCAAAATGAACGGTTTCAATCTAATCCAAAGTAAATAAAGGTTAAGTGACACAATAAAAAAATAATAATAATAAAGACATAGCACATTGACTGATGAGAAAGTTCGGAACTAGAAGGGGTAAATTATGCCCTAATTTAAAACTATACTTAAACTCAATCGAACAAAACAATTTTCAGCATACATTTCCTGATATGGAGGAACATTTGTCATAAGTGTCTCAAACATTAAAGATAAAGAGGAATAAATAGAAGGAAAGAAAAACATGATGGACATCTAATTCACTAGATAGATACAAAATAAATTTTGAAATTTTGTCCTTGGCTTTACATAAGTAATAAAGTAGTTGCAGGCTAATAATCCATGAGTATTTTGGCATAAAACAAGCAAATAAAGCTAGTTCATAGAATTCTCTCCACTCAACATTCACAGCCAGTAGATCTCTGTTGTCGTCCACCACCACCAACATCAATTGTGTCGGGCAGGTACCTGATACAATCAAACATAAAAGTATAAAACATACTTTAGCCTTGTGATGAGTAAAATGTAAATTGTTACACTTGAACTTTTAGAAGTAAATAATTGTAAACCATTTCCATGCATAAAGAAAACTTAAAAATAGTTTAGGAATGCTCACATTTCTTCTTCAGGCTCATTCTTGAGTGCATTTTTTGCTATGCACTGGAAAGCAGCTTCAACATTAAATCCTTCTTTTGCTGAGGTCTCAAAGTATGGTATGTTTCCCTTCGAAGCACACCATGCCTTTGCTTTCTTCTCAGAAATCTGCAACAAATGAAGAGGTTGTAAGGAACGGATGCATGTAGAAATAACCACCACCAAACACAAGGTGTATATTCATAAGAGAGTAGCCTAAATCATATCTTCTCACAACTATAGTCTATAGCAGAAAGCTTATTCACCACAGATAATTGTACACAGGAATTTTGTGACGGTCAATAAGCAATTTATGCCATGAGAAGAGAAGTAACTTACAACTCTGCTATTTCCACCATCAACATCTATTTTGTTTCCCAACACAACAAATGGAAAGTTTTCAGGATCAGACGGACTAGCCTGAAAATAAAATATTTGCATGAGTTTCTCACTGATCTTCAATAAAGGTAATATGGAGATACCACAAAACAGGAGAGTGGTTAAAATAAATTACCTGAATAAGAAATTCTTCTCGCCAGTGGTTAAGGTTGTCAAAGGATTTCATGACGTTTACATCATAAACAAGGACACAGCAATCTGCACCACGGTAGAAAGCCACACCAAGACTTTGAAACCGTTCTTGACCAGCAGTATCCCAAATCTGCATGTATGGTAAGAACATCTCAATTTTAGATAATTAATCTCTCTTTCATAAACGTCAAACAGATCAAAGAATACAGAACTGCTTAATGAATATGACAGCAAAAAATACAGCCAAATATTGA
The DNA here is from genome assembly GCF_000004515.6 of Glycine max. Lineage (NCBI taxonomy): Eukaryota > Viridiplantae > Streptophyta > Magnoliopsida > Fabales > Fabaceae > Glycine > Glycine max. Next base: position 16,697,574 of record NC_038244.2, read on the forward strand.
CCTTTTATCAAGACGAAAGTGTCAAGTACTAGCCCCAACAATCATCAGATACCGGCAAATGAATTGCATGGAAAAAAATATGAGTGTGGGAGGAAGAAGTGAAGATATTTATATTATAAACTAAGAATATTAAGGTTTAAAAAGAAATCCAAATACTTGTGAGAATAGAAGACACTCTAGTTACTTTAATTTGAACAGCACCATGAGTCACTTAGTGAATCTAAGGGGTAAAAGTTATTATAGAGCTAATAAAAATAAATTGATAAGCTGTGCAAAAATTGATTTAGATTATATAGGTGGTGATATGAGATTGAATAACATAATAGCTCAATTCAAAACAGATCAGCAGCAGCAGGTAATTGTAATTAACTGGAGAACATATTACAAAAAGACTACATAGTTTTATATCTCTCACCTGCAATGTGAACAACCTATCTTCAAATTGAACTTCCTTGGTAAGAAAATCTGCACCGATGGTTGCCTTATACTGATTACTAAATTTACGATTCACATACCTAGATTCAAGGAGAGGAAATAATGATCATGTTAACAAAAATCAAATAGAAAAATAGACATCAGATATTTCCCGACAGTCATAAAAAAAAAAAGAGAAAAATCTGAGATTTGGGCATACTGATTCATCAGTGATGTTTTACCAACCCTGCCAAAAAAAATGTCAATTAGCAGAGAGAACATGGTGAATAACTAACTAAACAGAAATTGCATTGAACTGGCATCATAAGCTTTCAAATATTGGTATGCATGGTCATAATATGAAGCTAACCAATGCTAGAAAATTGCAAATCTATAGAATCTATAACCATTTTTCTTTTTTCTGATACTTCCAAAAGGTTCATTTACACGAGGAAGTTTCATGTAAACACAACCATTAATCACTTCCATTTTCCCCCTAAATTGTTAACGCCTAATGTTCCTGGAAGAAATATTCCAATAATTTTGTATTGCAAAACAAACAAAAGATCGGAAATTTGAACAAAAACTATAAACTTCGAAGATAAATGCAACAACCCTTTTTCTCTTCTGGCCAGACTATATGATTTAAACCATTTGTTGATTAAATTAAACAGAAAAAATATGAAATTAAGAGAAGAAGAAGAAGAAGAAGGGTACCCGCTGTCTCCGAGGATTATGACCTTCAATAACATGCGGCGGCGAGATGCCATTGATCAGGAACTGTGTTTTACTTTTACTCGAAAATGAAATGAAAATATTTTTTTTTTCTGGGAGAGAAAATTTGTGTATGGAAGTGTTTAGTTTAGAGTTATTTGCGCGACAGGAAGTTTGAAAGACAGATGGAGGAACAGAAGAGAGTTACCAACTAAACAACGAATGCCAGCCGTGATTCACTCTTTTTTCTTCCCAAACTGCCCCACTCATCTTCATTTAACTACTCTTTTAGCTTACATCTATTAGATATTTGGATTAAAGTTTTTTTTTTATTTACTTCAATTTGGATTAAAGTTTGTAAATATAAGTTTGAGTTATAAGTATGTTATAAATTTAAGTATGATAAAAATGGATCTACTGTAACATGATTTGGGATTAAAAATTAGACTATTTTGATAAATTTAAAATAAATTTTAATAATAAATATATTTAAAATTACTACATATTAACATTACATAAAAAATAAATAAAATAAACAGACAAATTTTAATAATTACATAGTATACAGACAAATTTTAATAATTACATAGTATTATATATTCATATATTTTTATTATATATTCTTTTTGAACTTATATTATTCACATAAGAAAAATAGATTTAAAAATGAAAAATAAATGTTTCATCATAATTTTTTCCATATTTTACATATCAGAGAAAAATTATATAAGTGTGAAATTTACTTCAATCATTATTATCAATTTTTTTTAAACTATTATTATTTTTAGAGTTAAGTTAGTTATTTACCATTTTTTTCTTATTTAAATGTTAATAAATATAAAATATATAATTTTTAAGAAAATATTTGATAAATTACATTAATAAATTATAATATTTGATATATTTAATTTAATAATGATAATCTCATAAAAATTATAATCAATATGTTTAGTTTAAAAAAAATACACAATAATAATTAACAATTTCATTTACAATGAATTATTGTATAGTGCATGAGTTTAATTAGTTTTACTTTAAATAATTATAAATTTATATCTATTATTTTCTTTTAAATTTATATATTTCATATATGTATTACATCACTTTTTTTATAAATAATAATACATCACTATTATTACTTGAAGAAAAAACAAATCATCATAAATTTAATTGAAAATACACTTGAAAACATAATTAATTTTTTTTACTCAATTTTTATGTAATCATATTTCATATGATACTAAATATTTTTAAAAAATTAAAAAATTAATTATTTATATATATTTTTAAATAGTACAAGTTAAAAAATTATAATTTAATCAAACTTGTAAACTTATTTGCACGTTATAAAATCTAGTAAATATTTATTATTGCTCACAGCTTATAAATGCATGGGAGGGATGGTGAAAAACATTATCATGGACTATAGGAGAAATTTTCTAGTAATCGAAAAATAACTTGAATCACAACGAAAAAATGCACAAAAATAAATTTGTTTGAAACAAATAAGTAAAATTTATAGTGAAATCTAAGACAAAACAATAAGCGGTAACAACGAGGAACATAATTAAAAGAGGATTAGACTCATAAGAATAAGCAAAATACTTAAAGAAAATTAAAACATCATCGAAAGAATGTCTCCTAAATGTAGTCCTTCTTTTGTTAGTCAAGGTGGTCTCCAATTGTTGTAGCCATGGACCATTAAACTCCTCCCTTACCCTCCTTGGAAAAATAAAGTTAGCTTCTTTTGAAAATCTGGCATTCCAATGTCCAAGAGGTTATCCTTAATTCATGTTGTACCCTAACAACAACCATCCATCCGAAGAATAAAGCCAAAAACTATATATTAGCATCCAAGATCAAACACACCTCATACTTTGTAAAGGGGTCATAAACTAATAAGTAAGCATTAACAACCCACCAAACATTCATACATGCACCACAAACAAATCATCAAAATCAACATCAACATCGTTGAATATTATTAGTCCTAAAACAATCACACAGATCAAGAACAAAAGAAAATTATTAAATGAAGAAATTGAGATAAATCTATAAAATTGACGATAAAATACATAATCAAATCAGGCTCTAATATAATGTCAAACTAACTTACTATCTCCACACATGCACACAAGAAATCAAACAAAAAAAGCATGTGATTTTGTGTAACAATTGTAATCTAACAAACAAACATAACATTTTCAAAAGAGAAGGTGACTAAGAACAAGATGGAGAGATATCTCAACGAAAAAATTAAGACAAATCTATAAAATTGACAACAAAATACATAATTAAATCAAGTTGTGGGACAACAATTGTGATTGGATGAAATGAAAAATTAGGTTTAGACGAAGAAATAAAATGTTTTCAAAAAACAAATTAGGTTAAAAAGAAACAATATAAAATGAAGTGAGTTAATATCTGAAATGTGGTTAATCAAGTTTCACTTCTTTATCTTAAGGATAAGAAAATCAAGAAATACACAAGAGTGATTTTTTTCATCCATAGAACCTCTCAAGAACAAACAAACAAATCTATTTTTAAACTAACATTCTCATAAAGTTTTTATATAAAATAATTTTTTATTTCCTTTTAACGAATAATTTTTTTTATTTGCATATTTTTTTTTTCCAGAAAGTTTAAAATATCATCTCCCTCATAATGCAATGGCCAACAAATCCAATAATTTTGTCAACTTTAAATGTGTTGTTTTTTTATAAAATTGAAATATGGAAAAAATAAAAAGCAAAAAACAGAAATATATGTTAAGCAGAGAAGGAATGGAAATGGCAATAGCATAACCATAGATTGAATCAGAGTGGAAAAGAAATCCCACGTCAACATCAGAGGAGAGAAAGTTCCAAGAGAAAACTGACACACGAAGTGAGAAAATAAAGCACACAAGCCACCCCACGCCATCACCACCGCCCCCATTGCCATCTCCGGCAAACGCAACCCGAAAACCTATCTAACTAATGCTCTCACCGTTCCATCCTTCCTTGATTCAATTCAATTCTTCATCAACCGAATTTCCTTTCCAATGAGACTGAGATTGATTTGAATTGAGTTTTTGCTTTTCCGAATTGCGCGGCGATTCTGTGAATTTTGAGATGAACATGCCGCCGAAGCCGAACCAGGTGGCTGTGAGAGACCTCGTCGAGGAAGCTAAGAAACGGATCGTCATCCTCGTCATATGCGTCGTAGGACTCTCCTATCTCATGTCCTGTGAGCTTCACTTTCCCTTCAATTCGTTTCACTCCGTAATCGTTCATGCGTGTGTTTTGTTCTATCTACTTCAATTCAGAGCGTTTTGTGTATGCTTTTGTTTGTTTAGTTTCAGCAGCTTTTTTTTCCCGATGTTTTGTCAATAAGTGCTCAGGGTTTTGAAGGCATCATAGTCGTTACTACATTACTTGCTGTGTGAAAAGAATGGTAGGAATAAATTCATGTGGCGTTTAGCATCTATTGCGTCTTAATTTGGAAAAACTAATTCAACAATGCTGTTTAATTTAGGACATAGGATTGTCTGTTTATCAGTTTTAAGAGAAGATGATTTCGTTTGGAGCTGTTTTGCAGGAAGGTTTTCTGTGGAAAAAGTTCAGCTCGATTCCGCTTATCTCTCTGGTTGCTGTTAGAAAGCAAAATATAGATTTCTTGTATAATTAGGAATATTGGATGTTCAAAAAATTATTTTGAGTACAAAAGTGTTGCTTTAGTTAATTGTATAAGTATTGCTACATTTTTCACCATCAAAGAGTAGCTTCTGTTTTCTTTTGTTCTCTTTTGGATATCCTACTTGCTTCTTTGTTTTTGTTGGTGATGCGATACGGTACTAAGCAAAGTGATCCATTGTGGAAGCATGAAATGTTGGAAAGAATTTGGGTTAGCTATCGTTCCAGGGTAGAACCTGTTATGTACTAGGTAGAAACTCAAGACTTCACAACTAAAGGGAATTGCTTATATTTATTCAGACATGAAAGTGCATGTTGCACATTGTGTTTTAACATAATGGTCACTTCTATAGACATTATAAAAAACGCGGGTGTTGGGTGAAAAGTGAACAATAGTCCAAAACTTTCACAATCCATATAACTCTATCATAGTCACCTTGAAATTTTTTATAAAACCTCCTTAAGTAGGTACTTTGAAAACCACATCAAGATTATTAGAAATCAATATATAATAATTATATTTGACCCCCTTTGTTGTGCATTGCAAGCCAATAGTCCTTTGACCCCATTCTAGACCCTGAATATATCTGTGCAGTGGTTTAGTCTCATAGCTACTGAAAATTATGGTATGTTTTTTTGTGATATCTCCTCCTTATGCATTTTTTGTGTGTGATTTTGTTTAAGCAAGATAAGAAAAACAGAACCATGATTATATTTGAGTATTTAATTGCAGTTGAAGCTTAATAAGTAATAAACCCATGACCTTGTTGGATTCGAATTAGGGATAGATAAAGAAAGTAAAAAGGGGTTGAGGTCAGTATAGAATTTGGCAGTTTTGAATTGTTATTTTGAAGGGGAGAGGAACACCATAGCAGACTTTGTTTTATTCAAAAGCTTTGAGATTTTGTCTAAATTATGAATAAATTCTAAGGAAAAAATCCTGAAATATTATCTTTCAATGAAACCACAAGTGCCCTACAGTTTAGTTGAGTTTCATCACTTTTATCAGCTAGAGTTGGTTCTTCAAATGCCCCTACTGCCGTTGTGTTCTTTTGGTAATGATAAATTTTGTTGATACTGGTTCATGTCTTCAAGCAAATGCCTTATTCCTCAAGACCTAGAGGTTCTCACTGGTTAATTTCTAGCTTCATGTTGTTTTTTGGTTTAATTTCTTTTGCTTTCATTTCAGTGACAAGCTCCTCAGTTTGGGTCAACTTGCCAGCTGCAGCCTCCTTAATTATTATTCTCCGCTATTTATCACTAGATTTTGAAATGAAGAGAAAAGCTGCAGCATACAACAATAAAGCAGGCTCCACCAATGTTCAGTCTTCAAAGAAGCCTGTTGAAAATCATAAAGTTATTGCAAAGTTTGAGTGGAGAACAAAAGTGAATTCTCCTGTTGTTGAGGATGCAATCGATAACTTCACCAGACATTTAATTTCTGAGTGGGTGACAGATCTTTGGTATTCTCGCTTAACACCAGACAAAGAGGGTCCCGAGGAGTTAGTGCAAATAATTAATGGTGTTCTTGGGGAAATTTCCGGACGCATGAGAAACATAAATTTGATAGATTTTTTAATAAGGTTCTCAGTGTCATTTTTCAACTGTGGTTTTTCTTTATTTCAGATTGTAATTTGATTGACTGGGAGTTAACCTTTTTTGGTTCAGGGATCTTATTAATCTCATTTGCACACATTTGGAGCTGTTTCGTGCTGCCCACTCAAAGATTGAAAAGCAACATACAGGTTCATTAACAATCGAAAGTCAAGACATGGAACTAAAAATTGTTTTGGCTGCTGAGAACAAATTGCATCCTGCTTTATTTTCTGCAGAAGCCGAGCATAAGGTTTTTTCACTTTCTTGTTTTATATGTATGCATTGAGTAATGGGGTATTTTGTTTTCATCCATGGGCCATATTCTTTTCTTGCATTTTTTAATTTTGGGTTATAATGCTGTGTGTATTCTTAACTTGCAGGTTTTGCAGCATCTGATGACAGGTCTTATGCATGTTACTTTCAAGTCTGAGGATTTACAGTGTTCTTTCTTTCGATATACTGTCAGGGAGCTTCTTGCATGTGCTGTAATACGGCCTGTCCTAAACTTAGCAAATCCAAGGTATCTGTTTTCTCCCATTTTTGTATCATTCTTGATGTATGTTGTTGTTCTCATTCTCCCCTTTTTTTTTTGCTGACAGATTTGTTAATGAAAGAATTGAATCTGTGGTAGTTAACAAGACCAAGGTTAACAAGGGGGTTCCTGCAGCTCAAGAGGCATCTCACACTAAACCAGATGAGATACAAATCTCATCTGATGATTTCTCCAAGACTTCAGATCCTTCTGTTACTGGTGTTGAGCTTGTGCAGCTAAGGAATGGTCCATCTAAAAATGCAGAGCCATGTGCTAAAAATAATGCCCGTGATAATATTACTAAAGATCCGTTGCTTTCAATTGATGCTCGACCTTCCCGTACATGGAACTCATTGCCTGCAAACTCCCAAGCTAATGATGACCAAGGCCTTCAACAACATCGCTCAGGAGAGTGGGGAGATATTTTAGATGTCATCTCTCGCAGAAAGACCCAAGCTCTTGCTCCAGAAAATTTTGAGAATATGTGGACTAAAGGCAAAAATTACAAGAAAAAGGATGGTGAGAACCAGTCAAATGAGCATGTTTCGCAGCATCCTGTGGTAGGGAAACTGCCGAAGGTAGATCATATGAAAGCAATATCTGGACCAAAAGAAAGAGATAGTAATTCCAAGCTTATTCTTCCCCCTAAGAGACGCCACATTAATTCTGGACACAGCAGTCAATTCTCTGTAGAAAATACATCCATTAATGTAGACAAGAATGGATCAACTTCAGTTACCTCATACAAAGACGATGAGTCAGTTGCCTCTTTTAAAGATGATGAGCACAGCCACATTTATGGGCAGATGAGTGATTCAGAGAGCAGTACTTCTTATACCTCTGAAGATAACGAAAGTAGTACAGTCACTGGTCTTGATTCCCCTGTCACTAAGGTTTGGGATGGAAAAAGTAATAGAAACCAGGCTGTTTCTTATGTTCATCACCCACTTGAAAATTTTGACCATCACGGTGCAAAGAAAAAGAACAAGAGCCATTCTCGGTATCCAAGATTATCCAGAGCCCAATCTGGCAGTCAAGGGTCTTGGCCTGGTGGTCATAAAACACAAACGTGGCAGGAAGTTGAGAGAACAAGCTTTTTATCTGGAGATGGTCAAGACATACTTAATTCTTCAAAATCACATATAAATTCTGAGGAGTCCAGTGATGATGGTGATATGGAAAGTTTGGGTAGACTTTATAGTGGAGCAGCTGCCTCCTCTTCTGCCTACTCTATTTCTATATCAGATTCTTGTAGTTTGTCTGTTGATCCCCTGAAAAGTTCCTCTGCCGTAGATTCCTTTTACAAGTTGAGATGTGAGGTACTTATGATGGTGATATGTAGCTCCTTTAATTAATGATGAACAAGTTCATATACTAAAATGTTTGTATATGAAAAATGTAAGATAATTTACTGTTGCAGGTCTTAGGTGCAAATATTGTGAAGAGTGGCTCAAAAACCTTTGCTGTTTACTCCATATCCGTTACAGATGTAAATAACAACAGTTGGTCGATTAAAAGAAGGTGCTAAGTTTCTGCTATGTCTTATATCAATGTTTCTAATAAATGTTTTCAGTCTACAGTGTTTTCACACGTTTCTTGTTTTCCTTCCTTTTTTTTATTACATTTTTTGAGGTTTCGCCATTTTGAGGAGCTACATCGACGCCTGAAAGAGTTCCCTGAGTATAATCTTCATTTGCCACCAAAACATTTTCTGTCAACTGGTTTAGATGTACCAGTCATTCAAGAGCGGTGTGAATTACTGGATAAATATTTGAAGGTCAACTTAACAGACTTTTTTATGTATTAAACTTTTGCATTTCTCTGGTTCCTCCCTCCCACTACCCAATGCATGGCATTAGAACACACTTTTGGATAAATTTTGTTTGGCTTGTCCTTTTCTGTTGTGTTTATACACTATTGCTTGAGACATAATTTTCTCTTACCTAATTGTTACTTTGGCTAATTGGTAGGCATGCATTTTTAATGATTTTTAAATTTCCATTCTTAATTAACTTTTTGTTTTTTCTGTAGAGGAATAAATTATCTGGTTTTAGTACTGTGATAGAACTGGGATCACCAATATTCTGTTACCAGCAGGATAGATGTTGGATATAAGTGTGCAGGAAAGATATTGGATATGAGTGTACCTTTATTTTGAGATAATACTTCCTTTTGTGTGTATCATGTAGAGTTCTTTTTCTGTCTATGCTAATGATTTTCAATGATTCAACCAATATTTTTGTTGACTCGTGACTTATTGGTCCTCAGAAACTCATGCAACTACCAACAGTTTCGGAATCAATTGAAGTATGGGACTTTCTCAGTGTTGATTCTCAGGTCTGATTTCTTTTCCAACTGCTTCCACCCTTCTGTGTTATCAATATTTTTTTAACAATATCTGGCTTATCTCTTATTATCATATGTTATCCATTGCAGACGTACATATTCTCAAATTCTTTTTCTATCATGGAAACATTATCAGGTGAATCATGGTTGATGAAGGATGTTGAACATTTGTAGTTTTATTATCTCCCTTTCCCATCTTTTGACATGTCTTGGATTTTTTTTTTTATTGAAAACTATTATAGTTGGCTTGAATGCCAAACCATTTCAGAAGACTAAAAACACTTCGAACTTCTCTGCACCTGCAAGTGATCCTGTTTCCTTTCAGAGAGAAAACTGCAGTGCTGAAAGTAAAGAGGCTGTTTTGGGAGCAAGAACTAATGTTGAGGCCAATGGATTGAGGTCAAAAGTAAACAGCACACCTCTTTCTCTGCCAAAAAAGAGTACACATGAACCTAGAAAGTCATTTGACAATTCTAGCAGCAATACAGACATTCAAGCACAGAAGAGTGCACCTTCTCCCAATAACTTGCAGAAGACAGCGAAAGAAAGAGATAATTCAGATCAAGTTTCTGAAGTGCACCATGATGCTTCCGATGCTTTTCCAACAGAGGTTATAAAGACAATAAATCTTAGTTCTGTATTTTTATTCTTTTCAACTATAGATGAATGATTTAATTTTATCATTCATCGTTGTTATTTAACAGATAAATGATTGTATTTGGTTTTTTATATCATTTCTCCTAGATTATTATATGCTTGATCGCATCTTGGTTCTGATTAATATAAAATTCTTCAATGCAGTGGGTGCCACCAAATTTGAGTGTACCCATTTTGGATCTGGTTGATGTTATCTTCCAGGTTCATGATGGTGGATGGATTAGGTAATTTGAAAATTTGTAGTCGTTTCACCTTAAACATAAGTTGTTAAATTTAAGTTCCACAAGTAATCATATTTATCTTCTTACAATGTATGTCTTGTGTGCAATACAGGCGGAAGGCTTTTTGGGTTGCTAAACAAATCTTACAACTAGGAATGGGTGATGCCTTTGATGACTGGTTGATAGAGAAAATTCAGCTTCTCCGTAAGGGTTCAGTGGTTGCTTCAGGGGTCAAGCGAGTTGAGCAAGTAATCTTCCGGCTTCCCTCCCCCTCTTTTAAATTGTGATGTTCCGGGGACTGTCCTCATTATTTAAATTTATTTCACTCTGTTGAAATGCTATAATTTTTATTCCTTATAGAACCCTGATAAGCACATGATCGCTTTAGTGTTGTACTGATGTGGTATTCTGACTGCAACTTTCTTTAACAGATACTCTGGCCTGATGGAATATTCATAACCAAGCATCCAAATCGACGACCTCCGTCACCTTCTAGTCCATCTCAGAATTCTCCTCATGGCAATCAACCTACACAAGTGTCTTCTCCAAGGTTGGATGATGAGCAGAAACAGGAGGCAGATCGGCGTGCAAAATTTGTATATGAGCTAATGATTGGTAATACCCGTTATACTGCTCTCATTTATATTCAAACTTTTGTCTACTCAATGTCTATCTAATTCCATTGAAAAAAAATATTGTACTTAGCTGATCATCCCTGTTCATGTAGATCATGCACCGCCAGCTATTGTAGGTCTTGTTGGTCGGAAGGAGTACGAGCAATGTGCAAGGGATTTATATTTTTTCCTTCAGGTAATTTTTGTCTAAATGAATTGAAGTTGTCTACAGAAGCTTCTTTTGTCTATCTATTAATTTCTTGGTGTTGGTGTGGTTGTAAGTTGTAACATTATCCATGATGTTTATGATGCTGAACATTGCATTCCAATTTATAATTCACTTTCTCACTTGGAGCATGATCATAAATATCCCAGCGTTTTTGGGTAACTGGGTCTTTCTGTCAAATCCCCCACACCCCCAATATCACGTTGGTACCATTTTCATGAAAATGCTTTTCTAATTGACAACCGTTCTAGTATAATTAAGATATTGAAATATTTATTACTGAAGAAATTATTCTGTTCAGCTATGATTGATTAGAATTTATAACCTTTAGAATGCTAATGTGTTATTGGGATATAGTAATCTTGTCATGACAGGAGTTAATTGATGTCCTTTTGGGGTTTATAATTCCTTTTGAGATCATTTCTCGAGCTATTCTTGCTCAAGCACATGGCTTTAATTAGGCACAATCAATCAAAAACTCAAGACATATTACAGTAATTAGTAATAACAGTCAGTACTCTATAGTGAAGTCAGTGTTGAAGTTATTTATAATATTATGTTGAGTTTTCATTTGCATCCCTGTAGACTATGCTCATGCAAGAATTACTCTCATCATTCTCTCTCCCTCTCCCTCTCCCTAATTTAGTTGTAAATACTTCCAATTGACTTCCTTGCAGTCATCCGTTATCTTGAAGCAGCTGGCTTTTGACATCCTGGAGCTGCTGCTGACATCGGCATTTCCGGAGCTTGATAATGTATTTAAGCAGCTGCATGAAGAAAAGCATAAATTTGGTGAGTTCAGAACACAGTAAATATTACAATTTTCAGACGAGGCACGGAGAAATAATGGTTTAGATGTTTCGTCTTCCGAAATACATTCTTTTTCTTGTGATTGTTCCTGATTGCCCTTTTGTCTCTGCAACCGCTATCCTTCTCTTTCTGCCAACTAATGAGCCAAAGGCAATTCAATTTTTCCATCTACCAAGTCAAGTTTTGTAATTAAGGTTGGCATTTTGAGGCAGACGTCATGTAAATTTTGAGATTAATGCAATTATTTTGAGATTCTTTATTGGCTAAAATTTTGTCGAGTCATATCAACTAATCTGCTGTCAAGGGTTTTGTAAGTTATCTGTCGATTGCGAGAAAGCTCTTATTAAATGGATTATTAGCGAGGTCAGTAAATTCCCTTTTGAACATCAAGTGGCTTATACTCTTATCCAAACCACCAGCTAATACTTTTAGGAGCACTTGTTTCTAGGCATAAAATTTTATTTTCGTTAATCACATTTTAAGAAACATTATGTTTGGATGTATTACTCCATGTTTACTTGAAAATTAGTAATTTAAAAAATATATTTAATAGAAGTAAATAAACAAAGAAATACGAAAGAATGAAGTGAGAATAAGTAGGTATTTTACTTTTATTCCCATGAAAATTAAATATACCCAAGTTATTTTTTTCATAGGAATAAAGAAACAAGACAATCGCTATTATTTTACATTCTTAAGATCTTGGGTATATTGAATTGTAAATTTTGCTTATATATTCGTAATATATCCATGTCTACATCCGTCGAAATCTTGGGTATATTGAATAAATTTTGCGTGTAGCTAGTAACCAGTTGACATCCATCAAGTAGACAATTTGCATAGAGATAGTCATCGTTTGAAGGCAAAAACACCAAAAACGGTCACTTTTACATTTTATTTACCAAATAGGGGCTGTTTTGCAATTATTTACCTGGGGGGTCTGTTTTTTTATTACAAAGCGCCCCCCAGGAAGGCGCTTCCATGGAGCACGCGACACGTGGCACAACGCGGCGCACGAGGTAGCAGCAGGGTAGCGCCCCTGACGCGGGCGCGTCTGGTAGCGCCCTGCCGCTGGACGCGACTGGTAGTGCCCCTGACGCGGGCACGACCCAAGCGCCTATGTATTTTTTAAATATATTTTAATAAATTAAGCTGATTAACGATTAAATAATTTTAAAAAATATTTGTCATTTAATTAAGTTTTCTAATTTACGACGAAACTCAATTAAATTGTTATTTAATTAAGTTTTCTATGGTATAATATGAATTTTATAACTTTATAAAATATGAAATTTCCAGGTTATGATCTTTTATTTCTTCAAAAAAAAAAAAAAAAGTTATGATCTTTTGAAACTTTATAGCATATAACAGATGACTCATTGAATTAATAAGTAAAACATTGATTCAGTACGTTGGTTGAGTTTAAACGTCTCTTAACATTAAAAAAAAAAGAAATTAGATTTAGACCCACTAAAAAAATACATTTTCTCCCAGACTCAACGGAACTGGGAAGGGGGGCGTGTATTTTTTTTTTTAATTTAAATGTTTAATTTTGTTAAAATACAATTTTTGTTCTTCTATTCTCTTATATTTGTACTTTTAGTCCCATTATTTTTTAATGGAAATATTTTATTTTTTACTTTTGAAAAATCAACAATTTTAATTTTTGTGATCAATTTTAAATGTTGACATAAGTATTCTATAAACCTTAAGTGATAACTATTTATTTATTATGTACATGTCAAATATTTTTTTAAATTATTTAATCGTTAATCAGCTTAATTTATTAAAATATATTTAAAAAATACATAGCAACTGGGTCGTGCCCGCGTCAGGGGCAATACCAGTCGCGCCCACGCGCTGGACACTACCAGTAGCGCCTAGCGCCTAGCGGCAGGGCGCTACCAGACGCGTCAGGGGCGCTACCGTGCTGCTACTGTGTCACATCTCGCGTGCTGCATGGAAGCGCCTTCCTGGGGGGCGCTTTATAATAAAAAAACAGACCCCCTGGTAAATAATTGCAAAACAGCCCCTATTTGGTAAATAAAATGTAAAAGTGACCCTTTTTGGTATTTTTGCCTCGTTTGAATGCCCCAAGCCTTGTCTCGACTCTATTGTTACGAACTAGATATGTGAAACAGATACGGTTTCCCAATTGTATTGACACAACAATAAAATCATCTCAGCACATTAAATTGTTCCTGTGCATTTAGTTTTATAAAATACATTTCCGCGTTTTTGATAAACTACGACAAGCGTCAAACATGTTCGTAAACCTTTGATGCATCGAAATCATCTTAAAATAATTAACTTAAAAATTTGATTTAAGAAAGCAAACAAATCGAAGTAAAGAACGATTCAACCTTGTATTGAATTTTCATGGGAATAAAAGTAAAATGCTTTTAGCAAGCTTGTAATTCCAATGCACAAGCCGATCCTATTTCATAAATAGTAGCATATTTTACACTAAATACTCTTAAGACAACTCAATCGAGTCTGAGTCAAACTAAAACAGCAGAATAAACTACTTAATAACACAATGGCAACCTAATAAAGATATGAAAAGAGCACAAGAACTTTCTAACAAGATCAGAACCCATCATCACATGAATCCCCAATCAATACAAACACAAGGTAATACCCGAGTTCCCAAATATGATATAGCACGATCCATACTTCAAACATAACATATTCCTTAACATTAGCAAAGTGATTTGTAGCAGGGTTATGTTTCTCTCAAGATACAGATACTACAATTAATTAACAAAACATATGTTTAGTAAGAACAAAATCTATGCCAAGGCACAAAAACTCAAACAAATTGTTGACAATAATTAACACCCACTAATAGCCTTTTCCTAAATTGATTTAAATACTATTTATTATGCACCACAATACCGAAAGAAACGCCCAAAAAAATTAGCCAGAATATGGATGTCAAAAACTCCCATTGAAAAACCAAAATTCCTTACAATCCTCATTTCGAAATACAAAGCCACTACATATTAAATGAAATTAAAACGACAGAAAGAAAATGTGTTCCAAAGAGTTTGGCACCAACACAGAAACATTAACTCCTATAATTCACTGACCCAGCAAAAATTGCTGTCATTCATTCAAAGCTTAGGCAGAGGCAGCAGCTCCTCTCTTCCTGGGTGCAGCTTCGGTACCTGATTTAAAACCACAACGTTAGCAAAACCTCAAACCCTAACCCTAAACACTATATAAAAACATTTACATAGTTAATTACAATTTACAACATACCCTCTCTGAAGCCGCTCTTGAATCTGCGAGGCACGTTACGCAAGTACCTCATCCTTCCAGTTCCGGTGGTCTTTCTCCTAATGGCCTTCACGCTCCAGTTATCTGGAACAATCGAAACAATTCAAAAACCGAGTTTTTACACGAACCCTATTACTTTAACAAGTAAAAAACTTACATTTCCTGGTGCGCGCAGCGGGGTAAGCGCACGCAGAGCAACGACTCTTCTGGAGGTGGAAGCTGCGGCGGCCACACCTCACACAGAGGGTGTGGGTCTTGTTCCTCCTCTTACCGAAACTCCCCGTTCCCTTACCCTGCAAATTCGCAATTCAAACACCATCATCGTCATCATCACAAAATCGAACTAATCTCAGATCCGTTTTTAAGAGAAATAAACAGTACCATCGTAGCTGCAGATCACAAAAACCCTAATTGGAGGAGCTCTCTATTCTACGGCAGCTGAATGACGAAGGATTTATTTATATGTGCCACGACGGTATTACTTTGGGCCTTTTTGTTTTACTTTAGGTTTTTCTTCGTTTTGGGCCGCAGGCCCAATAATATAACACGAAAAAAAAAGAAAAAATAAGAGCGGTGAAGTTATTTTCCCGCCATTAAGTGGAAATAAAAAAGAGTAATCCCAATCGAATTGTACTCGTAAGGCATAAGCATCGAAAATGGAAGCGAAGGAAGGAACACCAAAATTCCCAGGGTTTCCTTTCGAACCCTATTCGATTCAGATTGATTTCATGAACAGGCTTGTATGAATCTCTCAATCAAGCTGGCGTGTCTATGTTGGAAAGCCCAACTGGTGAGAGGTATAATTAACTACTGATTCTTCTATTTTCGCGGTGACATAGAAATCAAGGTTTGTTTATTCGATTCAGTTAGATGAGTGTGTGATTGGTTATTATGTATATGGAACTTCACATCATACTTTAACTCAAAATGTTAATGTTTAGATTTATACGTCTCTTATTTATATGATGTTCAATTTTTTCAATTTTATTTTATTCGATGATGTAAAACTTTAACTCATACTTATACTCCAAGTTGCATCAGTTTTTCAAACTCAAAAAAACAAGCTGTCATTAGTCCCTTCTGCAGATCTTGTAGAAGTTCCATTATATTCATTTCTAAGACTTTCGTCATTTGATTTTATACTTTTTACTTCACAAATGCTCTTTAAAAGAAAAAAGGGGGAAAACCCCTTGAAGTTGAGCAGAGTTGTAAATAGTTCAAATTGTTTCATCAGTAAGACATTTAAGATACTAAAATGAGTTAGCAAATCAAAACCTGGACACTCAACTTGCGTAACTCTAGCCTGTATAGTTGACGTTTGGCCGTTTTCATCATCAGTGTGCGTGATAGATATACTTATTCATCTGAGTTTTCAAGCAAACTTAAAAAATTGCCGTTATCCTACACTGAATGTACATTTTTTTTTATGGAAGAGCGATTCTGCTAGGTAACATTTTATCTCCAGTAAGGGTTCTCTGGGGTTCATTTTACTTAGAACGGGAAGAAATTCAAGCCACTTAAAGTAATGTATTATGAAAAAAAATGAATATTAAACATTATTTACACTTATTGGAACCATTGGATTTTAGTAGTGCTCACTATCCGTTTTTTTTTATAAAAAAAATTACAATGGATAATTCCCTTTGAAATATATTAATAATTTGACTTTCATCACCATCTATGGCTCATAGCTTAAGCCATTTATTAGCCTATTGACCAAGAATGCGATAAACACGTTGGTTCCCTATTCAATGATGAGAGAATTGATGTTGGCTACTTGGCTGCAACTTTCTTTGGGGTTTAGAATTAGAAACTAAAGTGTGTTGATCATGGACTCAAGGGCAAGTACGGTGTCAGATATTTTACTTTTACATGCATAAAATCAACGGATCTTGGCATCCAGATTTCAATATAACTTGTTTTACATGCCTGAGCTCTAGCCGGTTTCTCGACCTCTGTCAAGTCCCAACATATATTTTTTCATTCGCACGAACAAAGAATCGAATTTCAGATCACATATTTAAGAAATAAGTTATCTACCATGTCACATCATATTTTCTGCTTCTATTTGTATTTTTTTTAATCACCAAAATATATTAATATAGGTACCAGAGATACCGATAGAGACACATACAAGAGAGTGCATAGCCCAAATTTAGAGGGAATTTTTTTATAGTACAGCAACCATAAATCCAGACTAACCCAAATTTAGAAAGACCATAAAAAATATTTTGTTTCATAATCAAAGATAATTTGTAGCACTTTCCATTCATTCCTTCATCCACAAAAAAAAAAAAACTCTAGATATTCTTTTTGGTACATTAAAAACAATACATATTTAAGGCTTTGAAAAAGGTTCCTTACTTTCCTGTCATTGGCATCAGCTCGAATTTGAAAAGAACAAGGGTTCACTAACCTTGAAATAATTGATTAGTAATTACACAGGTCATTTTTAATCAGCCTGGCAGATCTCACGGGTATCCTCATGCCTTATAGCCTGTGTTTATGCTTCCAAATAAATGTCAGTTGCCAGAGGTCAGTAGCTTTCTTCACAGGGCAAATAACATTTCAAAGAAAGCAATAGGGATGTGCCAAACTCTTACAAGTGTTGATGCTTTAACTTCATAGTTCTGTACAGAGGTGGGTGAAAGAATTAAAACACTCGCAAGTGTCCAATAGTGACCCCAGTTCAGCAAATGGAATGCACTCTTCTCACTGTAGATTGGGGACCATGCACCCATTTCTTACAAAATAATAAGGTTTTCTCCTTTATAAACCCTTGGTATAGATGGTAATTTAGGAAATTATGCACCAAGGAGAATCAATCCAATGATAAGTGAGACTTAAAATAATTTAAAAAAAAAATTTAAATATGTTAAGCCTTTTTACTAACAAATGTAGCATTTTTTAATATATGGGATATTTTTTACTTTATAAATACTAATAACAAATATTTTTTTGTTGATGAGCCTAAAGCATAAGTTTTAGTTGTTTTACCATTAAGCCAACCGTAAGACCAACTTAAGATCACTTTTATTTTTATTGGAAAACAAAAATTGTAAACTTCATTTGCAAATATTGCATCCTTTGGATCTAAACTGGACTTCATACAGCTGCATTTGCAGCTGCAGAGATTATGTTAGGAGTTAGGTGGTTAGTTAGGACACCTATGGAGTAGTTAGTTAGTAGAAGGGTTAATCATTTAGAGAGGATTTGAGAGGTAAATAAATACTTAGGAGGAGTGGATGAAGTAAGGGAAGGGACACTATTTTGTATCATTTGAGAATTGAGCTTTACTCTTTGTGAAAGAAGAAACCTTTGGAGTTCTTTTGCGATCAAGAAATACCATGATTAGTTGATTAACTCCTTTCTTTTCTTTCCTCTAATTTTTAATATGGGTTCCTAACAGATTCTGTTTCCTGTGTACCATTAATTATTCTCACTGACATACTGAATTTTCTGTTAAAAGAACTTTTCAACAGCACTTTGTCAAAACAAGACTAATTCCAAAAACCTATAATCTCATATATTTAAATATCTTTAACCAAGAGGAGTAGCACTTCAAAAGACTTTGGCCATCTAACCTGATATTTTTCATATTACCAATTTACCACACAGTCACGAGCTGAGAGGGACACAGAGCATGAGAATGAGATGCCGTAGACAAAAAGGTAGAATTGAAAGCTAGCCAGAGGAAACACATTGGTTTGTCTTTTTGGTGACCTTAATAAACAAGTTACCAACCACACTTGTATTTAAATGTGGACAAAATTGAAGAACTAATAAACCAGACGACTAAAGGCACTCCCTTTCACAGTAAAACCACAAATGCTGCTAAGAGAAACATTTCGCAAGACCAAGGTTTTCTTTAGCAAAAGCTTCCAAAAATTTTGGTCTTTCTTCTTTGGAGAGTACCAAAAGCTTCCCAGATCTCTTTCCTTCAATCCATTCCTTTCTAGAGTTGGCAATGCAAGAACTCACACAAGCGACCAACTTTACAATGATATGCTGCAGTCTGACCTTGGCAGAACAAAGATGTATGGTAACAACATGTCCATGACAGCAATGGAAGATGCTCAAAAGAGCATCCATGAGGAGAGAGCACAAGAGAAGAAGAACAAAGGTAAAAAAGAGTACTTAAGTTCACAAAACATGAACAAGAAAGCTCATGTTTTAGCACAAAAGATGAAGGCAATGGATATGATGGATGCTGGCGATCTAGAGCATGTGCTAGACATAGAAGAGGTTCTCCACTATTATTCGCGCCTTAAGAGCCCAGTCTATTTAGATATTGTGGACAAGTTTTTCAAGGACATGCAATCAGAGTTATAGTGTATAGAAGATCAATTTTATTCACTACTTTGTGCTTCTTATTTTCCTTTTTCATAGTGTGTTTTACTAATGAGTCTGTTTAGTTTAACTCCCACTACTCAGAGCTTACTTTTCTTCGGGGATACTTTCTGGTTATCGGTTGAATTTAATCCATATTGTTCATGCATAACGAGTACAGTATAAGAATCTAAAATTTCTTGTTATCGGAGTGAAGGGGCTTCCGTGAGAGGATGAGAGGGGTGAGGGATGAAGGATTCTGATTCTCTGATTCCACTCCTCCGTTTTCCTTCTTTTTTCTGCAAAATTAATGTTATGTTTTCACCACTTCCTCCCTCATCTTCGTTGGGGTTTTTGCATAACAAAAACTAAGAGGACGACTAGTGGAAAATTAAGGAAAGTGAAAATCTCATTTAATTAGAAAGTATTGATTTGCCGAATCTGATTCTTATGGTTGAATGTTTGTCGTTTTAAATGACGAGTGGATTGGAGGAAATTCAAATTTGATTGTTGTAAAATTGACATGAAAGATTTCATATTTACTTATTCTTCAATTTGTGTTTTTGAGTCTAGTAGGAAGTTATTGTACACATCCTCACACTTAAGTCTCAATCATTAGTTAGTGGGTTAGTTAGCTAACATACTACCTTTTCTTATATGTTCTATAAATATTTTTATTTTTTGAATTTTTTTTAACAATCAAATATTTAATGTCAATCATTTTTTATTTGGTTAAATACTTATTGTTCTAGAATATAACACAATTGAGTTATCGTTACAATAAATAATTAATCATTTCTAAATGTTTGTAATAATAAATAAGTCAATGACAATGACAAAATTAACATTCTATACTTTTAAATATTTAAAAATAAAAATTAATATCGTGGAGATATATGTTGATTGATTAGTGATAAGATGTCATATACTAATTGTCACGTTATCACTTTACATATACATCCTCCTGATAATTTATATTTTAAGTATGAAAAATTTAATCAAATCATTATTTTACGATAAATTTATAATTGCTTGATTTTTTTTTACAAATTTAATAGGAAACATGTATTTTTACACAATTAAAGGGAATATATACATTAGTGGGGAAGAAAGATAAAAAGAGAAAATAAAATAATAAAATCACATGATATAATTAAAAAGAGAGAGAGAAAATTGTCAAGTAGATAAAAAATGAAATGCAAAAAATTAAAAATTACTTTAAAAAGTTGCCCGCGGAAACTTCTATACCAAGAACTATTTCCATTGACTTTGCGCATGAAACTCGGAGGGTGCTAACGCCTTCTAATATTAATTAAATATTTTAATGTTTTTTCTATTATATACGTAGAAAATTCGAAGCTACTTATTATGAAAAATAATAAACTTACTATGTATGTTAACTTATGATTACGTGAGAATATTTATCTTCAGTGGCAAATCTATTTGAAAATATGTGAAAATTACTCACAAGATTTTATTTTTACGTGCACATATATAATATTTTTGTCACTTGAAAATATTAGTGTTATCCCCATAAAATATTTTTTTAAGATGAACGTAAAAAGTTATAAGAGATAATAAATTTACATTAATTTTATCATTTTATCTTTTTAATTTTTTATAATATTGACAATGAAAAAACTATAATATTTTTTAAGTCAAATTATGATATTTTTTTAAAATATGAAAATGCCTATAAAATAATTATAATTTGTAAAAATATAAGTATCTTAATTTTTTTTGCCAGATATTATGCCTTTTATAAAAATTTGTAATAATTTTCTTTTACAAAAATATTGCTAGTGATTTCTTTGTCTTACTAAAGAAAATTTTTAGATCCGTTTGTTATGTATAAACTATTTTCTTGAGAAAATAAAATTAAAATAACAACAATGCAGGTATGTTGGAATTAAATGTGTAATTTATATCAATTATTTATAATCTTAACTTCCAAACAAGGGAGATGATCCCACCACTCCCTCATGAAAACATCCAACCAATTTAGGGTTTAAAAGAAAATAGAAAAAAAAAAAATCATTTTCACTCCATTCTCTTCCAAACTACTCCCCTTCATTATGAATCACTCGACTCCATCCACTTAAAAATCCCAGGAGTCTCATTTAAATTAGTAACCAGCAGATGAAGCCAAAACGTTATGCTCCTTTAAACGTTTCTGGAAATGAGCTAAACGGGTTTGTAACTGCATGATGCTAGCTGCCTTCTGAGACAGAATGGCATTTAGTTTTGCTATATAATCATCCAGCTGATTACCTGGTTTATCTGCTTCAACCAAGAGGTTCATTTCCTGCATATATGTAGAGCATACATTAATAACAACTTCGGGCATCCCACTATGCACTCGAAGGATGCTCTAGCAACTTCGCATTTTTTGTAGGATAAATAATACTGAAACCATGGGCTGCATGCAAAAGATATTTCAACAAACTGAAATTTAGTGTATATCTCTATGTGCTCAATTTCAACTATGATGCTGTTAAATATAAAAAAAAACATGTGTCTTTACTCGACAGCTGAAATTTTTGGAGAATTGATTCGTGACATGCTCCATGTGAGATGAATATGTCGTCTAGAGTACGATCTTTGTTAACCCCCATTTTTTAAATTTAAAAAGAAGTTAAATTTTAGCATAGGATTAGGATGCTTATACCCAATGTTTGTCTTGACAACAAATTCATTAAAGATCATCCCTAATTATACAAAAAAAAAAAAAAAAAAGCAATTTGCTTAGAAGCTAAGTTTTGAAGACCCACCATTTTATATTAAAGCCATCAACAGCCTACACTAACTAATAGTCACATCTCACAAGTTTCGAAGGTTTCACGTATGCCCTATTACGTACTTAACATAAAATTTATATGAACAAATAAAATGTAAAAAGGAAAAACAGAGTCAATTTAAATACCTCTCTAACAATACTCATGGTCTCCTCTACTTGTTTCCGGTGCGTATTTACAAGGTCTTCTTCTTCCTGAAATTATGATATATACTTTTACTCAGTTTTGTATATATGAAAAAGTCATTTTTCAGAGTAGTCAGTAGCCTACTCTCACCTGTAAGAGGGCAGTCAAATCATCATCTGAATGTACTGTTTTAGGTTCAACTTTTGGGATGTCCTTCCATTTGATCTGATGATTGGGTTTCTTAAATTTTTCATCTGTTGCACTATATTGCTCTACCTTTTCATTTTTCTTCCATGATGGTTTCACCGGTTCACAGTAATCTTCAGGAGAACTAAATTCATCCCCACCATTTTCTTCAGGCCATGCATCAGCTGCGCGATCCTCGTAGGTATATGTATTAGCGGAAGACAAGGAAATAGTAGTTGATTCTTTAAGGTTAAAGTTTGAAGATAAAACATCCTTCTTAGAATTGTTCCCTTTTGATAAGCTTTTCACCCTGCATTTTCAATCATTTTGTAACAGCAAAATCAAAAGTTTTCCATTCTGTACATATCAGTGATTGCACAAGGAGGGGAAAATCAATAACAGAAAATTCATTGTTTGGTAGAAATTTCATTGTTACCTGTCAGCATATCTTAATGTATTCAGAGTATGTTCACATGAACCCGAACTTGGTGATATGCATGATATCATAACAGTGCGGGAATTACCAACAAATGAATCCCTCAGAACTTCAGTCAATTTACTGCCTCTGAATGGGATGTGTCCTTGGTCATTATCTAAAGCTCTTATGCACTCCTTTAAGGCAAGCAAGCTCTTATTGATCTCGGCACCTTCTATTCTGCATTCCATGTAATTTGGAACACCGTCCAAACAAACAAATTCATTAAGGCTAAGAAGAGAAAATCTGAGTTATCGTTAATGAAATTATGTTTCACAATATCATCTTTGCAGTTCCTTGAGACATACCTTGTCTGTTTGTCATTATCTGTGGTATCCGCTCCACGTTCACTTCC
This sequence comes from Glycine max, assembly GCF_000004515.6. Taxonomy (NCBI): domain Eukaryota; kingdom Viridiplantae; phylum Streptophyta; class Magnoliopsida; order Fabales; family Fabaceae; genus Glycine; species Glycine max. Next base: position 16,720,926 of record NC_038244.2, read on the forward strand.
AGCAAGATCTATGAAGGACAGCTTCCCAACAACACGAGGAGGTTTGGATACATTTCCCTCAACTGATCTCTTGATAGCAAGCTGAAGTATTGCATGTGACCGTGAAGACTCCTCATTTGCACCTGTGGTGCCAGTACTTCTTGTGGCATTTCCTTGCTCAATCAGTTCCTTGATGGTCTCTACATCTGATACCCGGTACTCTTGCAAACCAACAATGCAAACTTGTTGCTTACCATCCTCCCTCATGCACAGTTTTCTGCAGAAGTACAATATTACACCTAAAGAATATAGAAACCACAGGTGCAAACAAGAAGGATCAAATTACTCACTTTCGACCATTAAGGAGATCAAAAAGCTTCCCACCATATATTTCAAAGAAACTCACAAACAACTGAAATCCCTGATTCCTATAGGTATGGTGCATCAATCTCAAGATGTCCCTTGATGCTTTAAGAGGCAGTGGCTTCATTGTGTAAGTTTTTCCACTTCCTACATAAGAAGAAAGTTATGTGTAGAGGTTCACAAATTATATTACTAATAGGATCATGACAGTATTAGTGCAAGCCAACAGAGTCACTTTGGCATGAAATAACAGCCACAGGAGAATCAAAAACTTACCATTACAGAATTCAAACATGTCTCTTTGACATAGTACAAGTGTAGACATAATAAAACCATTTAGGAATATCTATGCTTATTTTTCGAAAACTGAGAAATTGGCAAACAATCAAATTTGAGAGGCTGTTCTCACCTGTTTGGCCATATGCAAAGCAAGTTGCCTTCGTGCGTTGAAATATTATTGGAACTATGGGCTCCACTGTTTCACAATACACCTGAGGAAATCAAAAGACTAAAAATAAATCTATGTTGGCCTATGTATTTGTCCATTTATTCTTTCAACTAAACATTTAACTGCATTACAGTTACCTCATCATTTGTAACCTCTTCATTCAAGACGGCATCAAAAACAAATTCATGCCTCTCTACATACTGAGTTAGGTCAACCTGTAAAGCATTTAAATTTAAAAATGTTCAAATGAAAACATTTACTATAATACAATAGCCAAAAGCTTATAATATGCACAGACGTGTGAAACATAAATGGGTAAATATTAATAACTGAGAAAAATATGTCGTACAAATGCTAGATTTCTAGAAAGCTTCAACAATTACAATATAAATAAACACAGATAATTACAGTCTGTGGCTTTTACTCTTAACTGCAATTCTTGTCCTTCTAAGTACACTGTTCACTGTTTTCAAGTCAAGCATTTCAAATTCACTGAGAGAAAGATTTAGAATTATCAATATCTTAGCAACTTCATTCTTAATTTCTTAGTTCTCACGAGCCATGAGTCATTAAAAACTGCTTAATCAAATATTTTTCAAGATCAAAGGCAGTTATACCACATTAGAACCACGGATTTTTATTGCCTACTACACCCACCTTAAGTTTAGTCTCGTGCACTGTCAATGAATCTGAAACTGTGTCTATAATATCCTCCTCCTGCTTAGCTACCTCCTTCTTATTAAGCGGTCTCTTGCGAACCTGCATAAAATAGCAAGTTGCCAAAGTCAGGACAAAATTAAAATTCAAGCAGAGACAAAATCTATTTTTTATTTTCTGACACTACAGCAAATGCAGTCTTCAAGTTGAGAACCTCCAAACTCACTGGCAAACAGTCAACACCCTTTTCTGTTTCTATCTCTCTTCATCACATTCTTTATTATATCTCCTACTTTTTTCTCTTAGTAGTAAAATTTGTCGTACAAATAACGTTTCTGATTATGTATTAAGATATGCGAAAGAAGAACATACCACGACTTTAATTTTAGCCACATTGCTAGATTTCGCATTGTCCGCAGCAGCAAGACTATTGGAGACATTGTTTTCGGAAGCGCGAGCTCTGACAGTTTGTTTGCCGAAAATGTAAGGCTCGGAATCATACAAATTCGAGGACGTAATCTACAAAAATCACACCCAAACAATTGAAACAAAACCAAACAAGAAAGCTTAACGATGATTAAAACGAAATGCGAATGCATAATTAACCTGAGGAAGAAGCTCCGTATCAAAAGAATGGAGATCCAAGAGGCCGGGGCTGAAATCACGAGGAGAATAGTCTTCGTCGCCGTAACCGTTGGCGTTTTTCTTAATGGCGTAACTCCGAGGAGGCGTGGCCGGATCAAAACAATACTCATTGAAGCTCCTCTGCGCGTTGCTCCGATACATTCTTCCACCTCCGCCACCGTACAAATTGTAGTCCTGCAAGTCAAAATCACGAAAAGGGATCGAAATTCAGAACTGCAAAGAGGAGACCAGTGGTTGTTGCGAACAATAAATGTAATGAATCATTAATTAATTTGGAGAGTGAAGTAGTTGAACGTTAGGGTTAAACGAAAAAGGAGGAAGAGGAACCTGAAGAGGAGGAATGTGATTGGAGGAAGAGTCATTAAACCACTTGGAAGAGGCGTCGAGATAGTGTTCGGAGTATTGGCGGTTATGGTGCACCCCCGTCGCACCGGATCTCTGGGCTTGCCGGTTCATGCTTGATTCGAAGAGAAAAAAGAAACGAGTTCAGAAAACCTTCAAGGAGGAGCGTGCTTTGTAGTTTGTAGTGTAGAGTGAAACCAAAGATATTTAAGGTAAATAGGACCCAATGCAGTGAGTGAGTGAGTGGAGAACGAACAAACTAAAACAGCCTTTGAATATTTTTGAATCCGAAAGACGAAAGTGAGGCACGTGTGGAACGGTGAAACGACGACGTAGCGCTGGAGTGTGTTCTTTTCTTTTTCTTTAAGTTGTCCTATCATCGCCCACCGTCTCTCACGTGGATGGGGACCGCTAAGACTTTTGTGTATTTATCGTTGCGCGCTTGGCTCCTTCGCATTCAAAAATGCTGCCACCTTTCGGGGCTTTCTCAGATCGTGCCACGTGTCCTTTCGTGTAGGGTGTTGTTTTTCCTTTTTTTTTTTTAAAAAGGAAAAGGAATTGGATTCGGGAATTGATTGGGGTACCAGCATTTTTGCTGGCGCACCCACCAAATTTCCTAAATGTCAAAAATACACTTATGGTATTTTCAGTTATAAATAATAATAAGATTTTTTCATTTTTACAGTGCTATTTTTTTCATAAAATTTTCATAACTTAGTGTACGTTATTTTTGTTAAGGACGGTATGGAAGCGTATTTGTTCTCCGGTAGTGTACGTGCATTGGTGAGGAGTATACGGTGGATTCTGGTTGATTTTCATTGTCGAAAAAAAAGAGGTATGCAAAATACATACGGATTGTTGATCCATATGGTCATACGAATTTTTTTTTATTTTTAATAGTTAAATTAATTATTAATAATTTTGTAAATTTTTTTGACTAGTTTTAGTAATATTACATTGCTTAAAAATGAATATATTAATGATTAATAATTAAACAAATTTATATGAGAATGATTATGTATTTACATGTTTAATTGAATTATGTATTTTATTGAAGGATGTATTTATTAGATTTATATGACATTTTAATGAAAAAGTCCTGTAAAATATTTTTTGTGTGAACAACTATATTTGTGTGAATTAAATTGTTGTTATTGAAATGAATTTGTTAAATGTTTTATTAAGATGAATGAAGACCAATGGATGTATGATAGTATGATGTCTCAAGAAGTTGAAATGAATATTGAAAATGAGGAAGATGCTAGCGTTAAAGTTGATTGCTCTAATGCCTTTAATACTTCTGAGGTATTTGTGCAATTTGTTGTTGTTGGTACAGTAATTATATTACATAGATGTTTACTCATGACAAACCTGATTTGAATTGTGTTTTAGTTGTTTGGTAGTCGTGATGAAGTTTTACAATGGACTCAATCGTTGGCTCATGACATTGGATTTGTTGTCGTTATAATAAGGTCATACATCAATACCGGTGTTCAAGGAAGAATCTTATTTTTGTTGATAGCTTGTGAAAGGAGTGGGGAGTATAGGCCTAAGAAACATAAATTGGTAAGAACATGCACTAATAGTAGAAAATGTGGGTGCCCGTTTAAGTTGCGTGCAAAGCTAGTTTTAGAGGAGACAAATGGATGGTGAAGTTAATTTGTGGGATTCACAATCACGAAATGACAAAGTCATTGGTTAGGCATCCATATGTAGGTCAGCTGAAAAAGGATGAGAAGATTGTTGTTGCTGATATGACGAAGTTCCATGGTGAAGCCAAGAAATATTTTGTTGACGTTGAAGGAGCACAATGACAACAGTTATACAACAATCAAGCAAATTTACAATGCGAGACATGCTTACCATTCTTCCATAAGAGGAAGTAACACCGAAATGAAACAACTGATGATGTTGCTTGATCGAAATCAATATATTCACTTGCATAGGTTGAAGGATGATAATGTTGTACATGACTTGTTCTGGAGTCATCTTGATGTAGTAAAGTTAACCAATTCTTGTAATTTGGTTTTTTGATCGACAGTACCTACAAAACAAATAGGTACAAACTGGCGTTGCTTGATATTGTTGGTGTTACACCAACATGAATGACATTTTTCATCGGTTTTGCTTACTTGGAAGGAGAACATCTTAACAATGTTGTTTGGGTTCTAGAGCGGTTTCATCATCTTTTCATGGGAGTTGATGCACTCCCCGGGGTTATTGTCACTGACAGAGATTTGTTTTTGATGAATGCAGTGAAAACTGTATTCCTGGATGCTACGAATTTGTTGTATTGATTCCTCATTGACAAGAATGTGAAGACAAAGTGTAAAACCCTGATTGCTCAAAAGAATGCATGAGATTATGTGATGGAGGCTTGGGGGAGTTTGGTTGAGTGTCCCAATGAGAGTTCTTTTGATGAGTACCTTAAAAACTTTGAAATGACTTGCTCTTCATGGCCTATGTTTGTGAACTATGTGTGTCAAACATGGGTGATTCCACACAAAGAGGATTTGTGAAAGCATAGCCAAACAAAGTGATGCATCTAGAAAACACAACCACTAACAGGTATGAATATTGTTTTTTGTTTGTTTTCATTTGTTGAAGTGTTGACTTAAATGACAATGATGCGATTATTTACATGTTTTTGTATATTTCATGTGTAGGGTTCAGAGTGTTCATTGGTCACTAAAGAGATTACTACAAAACTATGTTGGTGACATATGTAGTGTTTAGGAAGCAATGAATAATATGATGACACTTCAACACACCAAGATTAAAACATCTTTTGAGACAAGCATGCACGTGGTTGGGCATGTGTTTAAAGTAATCTTGTACAAAAAATTACTCAGCATGGTATCAAGGTACGCTTTAAATGAAATTGCTGGTGAGTATGAACGTGTAGCTTATGCAGACAAAAACCTTTCACGATGTGGATGTGTCATAAAGAGTACCCACGATCTTCCATGTGCATGCGAGTTGTTTAAATATATTGTTAGCTTCATACCACTAAAGACAATCCACATTTTTTGACGGAGACATAGTTTTTTAGATTAAGGGTTAAGTGAGACACAAGTGACCATAACTGAGGAGATGGAAACCATATCGAAACGCTTTGAGCAGCTCAATGTTTATGGTAAAATACATTTGAAGTCAAAGTTGCGAGAAATTGCTTACTCTGATATGAACTCCATGTGTCCTCCTCCAGAAAAAATGAAGACCAAGGGTGGTCCAAAAAAACCGTTTACCAAACAACAAAAGTCAACAAAACGCGATCCATCTTACTGGGAGTATGTTGATGCGTTACACTCTGTGCACCTCAAGAGAACTCAAAGGAGGATCGTGAAGTGCTGGGTTAGGCATTGGGAGGCAGAACAACAAGAGCACCAAATATTACGTATCAAAAGGGGCTAGCTGGTTTCGAGAACCAGTTCCTCTCGAAGGATCAAGGGAGAAAAGAGAAAACAGGAACAAGATGAAGGTAATGGTATAATTCTCTTATTATCTTGCTTTTGTTTATAGGGCTATATTTATAATGATCCTAATAACAGAATTGTACTCGTGTGTGCCTAAGAATATTCCTCTAATGGAATTTGCTAGCCTGGACGATAATTCCAAATCAAGCAAGATTTGCACTGCACTGCTGGCCTTTGTCATTTTCCTTAAACGTAGTCACCAAGGTACGTAGGCTTAGTGACCTTTCTCTTGGGCTTGCTTACTATTGGCACCTTTGTTTCTGCTTTTGAGTCTGTTGCCTTGGTTGTTTTTGTTGCTTCCTCTTTAGTTTCCGTATCAGTTGAGGTGGCAGAGAGAAAGTGATAGGTTTTGGGTTGTGAAGGGAATTCTATTATAGGGATCCTGACGGGAGGAGAAAGGGGATTTGTGGTTGTCTTTGAAGGAGCTTTTGCTCTGGGCAGTAGAGATTAGGATTCCACTGTATTTCCTTAAATGCTTCACACAAATTTCTCAATAGTATTTTGTTCTTCACTAATAGTTTTTCTTATTTCTGTTTGTGGTTTCTAACATATTTCTTTATTTTTAAAAAAGAAAATAGATTTACCCTCCAATTCTTTCAATTGTCTGTTTCACTATTTTATGTTCTGAGGTATGGGCTTGACCTCAATGACCTGTGATAAGAGCTAAGAATCACGACAGCGGGCATATTATTACTATTAGGAAAATTATTCCATTTTTTTTTTTTACTGAAAAAGTTGATGAAGGGAGATGTTGAGAATCACGTCAATTATAAATATAATTAAAGTAAAGCCCGTTAAAAGTATGAGTGTAAATGATCTAAATTGAATTTAAATTAATTTTCAACTTAACTTCTTTTGAGCCTTTTGCGGATTTTCCACATTCACAGGGATGGTAATTAGACTCAAACTTAATGAGTATTTGCAAACAAATACTTCCTATGAATGAAGAAAATTATGTACTACATGAATCTGAGTTAAATATGTGTATTTAAATATAACAAATTTCCATCACATCGATCTTCATTCATCATTTTAATTAAACGGCTTGGGTCTTCCTTTTAAAATAGTAAGTATTACAGTTCTAGTTAGCTTTATAAGAAAATTACGTCATAAAAAAATTATTGATTAATATTTTTTCCATTTTCTTATTTTTTTCTTAATCGTAAAAGTAATTGTTAACAATAAGTTTTAAGAATAAAATTTCTCTTTACAATGACCAAGGCTACAGGCACAAATATGATGGCTCTACTAGCGACTCTTCATTTTTCTCATGTTTTGGTTGTCTTTTTCTCTTTATATTCTTTGGCCGCACTTTCTTTTCTTCTATCTATTTTCTTATTCGTCTCTTAGATTAAAATTTTCTTCAGCTGCCGACAAATAAGATAATATTATATTATGAAAGATATAATTCTAATAAAATTCATATCTTATTTCTGAAAATTTTATTCTATTTTATTTTATTTTATTTTATTCTAATAAAATTCGTATCATTTTCTCGAGCAAACTGAAGAAGTGTTCCCAGAAACCAATAATGAAGCACCCATTTTCAGCAGAATATACTTAATTTCAATCACTTCAGAACTATTATTTCCAATATTGAAGACAAAATTAGCTATTAGATAGCTTGAATTCAATTGTAAACTATACACTGACAAGCACTATCTACTGTGGTTACTAAGCTATTCAGTCTTTAGTAGCAAGATCACCTGCTCAGAGCTGGCCACGGAGCCGTGGCATGCAAGAAGCAATACTCGGCTCTGATCACCCAACAAAGGATGAGCTTGAAGTTGATCTTTCAAAGAGGTTATATCCTCCCAACCAGTCATAAAAACCAAAACAGCACCTGCCAAAATGAGGTGGATGGAGTGGAGGGAGGAGATAGACAAGAGAGATAGGAAAAAGAAAAAGAAAAGTAGAGAGAGAATATCATATAAATTATATGTGATGTGATGAGAAAGGTAAAAAAAAAAAATATACACAGAAATATGAATTAGAAATGAGTTGTAATAAATTTGAGTGTTATTATTATTACTAAGAAAAAAAGGTTTATATAAGCTTCAAAGTATGAGGGTATGTCTTTTTTTTAGATCAACTAATTGTTTTTTAAAATCTAAATATGAGAATAAGATGTTTTTTAAAATCTAAATATGAGAATAAGATATTTTAATATTTGGTGATATTAAATCAGTAATAACCATAATAATATGGGTTATAGTAATAGTAATGATTATAATCCTACATATAGATATAATAATAATGACAATCATGATAAAAATAATAAAAAAATACTAATTACATATTTTATTAGTGAGAAAGTATGATTCAAACAATAATCTTATAAAATTAGTTTTAGAAATTGTGATTCTAATTTGAAAGACACTTTCAAGTTTCAAGTGTCATACTCAAGGTCCATTAGGATTATTACAAGTTTTGTTGTTTTAAAATATAATTTTTAAAACAAAATATGTTTAACTAAAATGAAATTGAGATAATTTTTAATTTAATTTTAAAACACTATTAAAACCAACAATAAAGGATTTACAAATTTTGTTTTTAATTAAAAAAACATTATCTTTATATTTGACAATAATCCTTCTTGCCAACACAGCAAGCATTGACATAACTTCTCCCACTACTATTATCAACACCGCTGCCACCATTGTAATTCCCCTCCTTGCCATAGCGGTCTTCCTCCTTTTTCTTTATTGCTCGGAAGTTTTATATGATGTTGATTTCAAGATCCTAAGCCTAACATGTCATGGCCGATTGTTCTTCTATCAGCCCTCTACGCTTCCGCAAACGCGGGATTCACAGTCAAAGAATAGAAAAACAAATATTGATAATTACATCATCTAATGAATATTAATTACGTATAGAATATACGGCAATTACATCTTGTAATGGTTATTGAATATCAAAGCGGAATTTTGATTGTTTTCAGCACACCAGCTGCTATTGGAATGGTGTTTAATTTTCTCCTATAGTGTTTCCTGCATTTGAATACTCCCATTGTTAAACAATAATCTTAGTGAAATCTCATAAGCAGAAAATACGGCAGCATTTACGAGGAACGCTCTGGCAACTGTAGTTCCTAAACCCCGCCATAGCACACCGTATCCTTCTGCGTTAACACTCTTTTTGAAACAATCTATAATGCCTTTGTACTTTATAGAAGAGGGTGTTTGAGCCTGTAGTCTTGTCTTTACAACATCAAAAGGGTAGCAACTAATCCAACTCGTCACCCCTGCTAATCCTCCTGCTATCAACATGGTATCCAAACTCTCTTCACCACTTTTTCTGCAACCTGGGTGAAGCTGTTCCCTCATGTATTCGTATGTCCAGAAGTATAAACCATGAGAAGGTCCATCCCTCATCACTGTGAGACCAAGTCCGCGATAGATTCCTCTGAGGCCTTCTTTTCTCCATATATTTTTGGCGAGTGTCAAAGAACCTTTTACAGATTCTGTCATCTTGCCTCCGTTTTGCAGCTGAAGTTGAACTTTGGTCAACTCCACAGGGGATATTAATAGACTTTGGAGAACCCCGGCACCCGTTCCTCCTAAAGCAACACCCTTGTAGGAAGGAGGGTCTTTAGCAAAAACAGATGAGTCAAATACCCTTGACAGAACTGCGTACGTTTGGAAAACCATTGCATTCTGCCACCATAATACCAATAATAATCAAAATGTGAGACAATCAAATTTAGATGCACTTTTTTGTATTAAGTAGTCAAGACAAATAAATAAAGCAAACAGTGACATATAACAGGCCTATCTACTGGGTTATACTCTAACACACCGTTCACATAATGACATAAAACAATTCAAATGATTCATTTGAAGTTTCAGTAGCCTTGAACCCAATGGCACCCACAAACTACAAGTATTGTTTTCAAGCATCTCAATATTTGACATCATGGAAAATGGAAAATCATTGCTGGCAGTGCTTGAAAATAAAAATAAACATGATTGATAGACATCTAATATGTTATTAAAAAAAAATGATAGGTATGATTGAATTTATGATGGAACAGAAAAGAAAAATAGAGAGAAATATAAAACGTGTTATTGAGATGTTTAAAATTAAAAAAAATTAGTTAGATATCATTACTCGAAATAAAACTCCTCCTGACACATCTTGAACCAAAATTTTGGGAAGACAAAATAAATTTCAATGCATATCTTTAATATGCGATATCATATTAAGTTGCTATATAAATGAGAAAATAAAATTATCAATTACATAAGAAATAATAAATATATTATTTACATAATTATTACAAATAAAAATAGATAAAATCTATTAACATCTACTTGAACATGCATGTAAACTGTCTTAACTCAAGAAAAAAATGATAAGTAAATATATATAATATGGTTAATATATATTGTATATATTAATATATTATTGCATAAAAAATTTGAACATTAAGATAGAAAACATTATATAGGCTTAAGCATTACATATTTTAGAAGGAAAGAATGACTATTTTATCAAAATAGAGGCTGCCCAACAATAACGTCAAGATGGAAAACGAGAGCAATAACAATGCTTGAAAAGTTAGTGGATCACTGGATTTATATCAAAACAGAAAAATAAATTGATAATACAATTGAGATAATATATATATATATTAAAAAATAACTAAAGAAAACAAAAACACATATATACTTACGAAGGTAAATCGTACAAATATGAAAACAAGTCTATTGAAATTGTTAAAATTAAGTTACATGTTAGGTGTTCAGAGAATAAAAAAATGAGAAAAAGAGAGAAACAACTAATATGTAAGTTTGTGTAAAGTAAAAATATATCAGAAATATTTGAAAATGTTAAAATTATAATTGACCCAAAGAGAATAATAGATGAATTTTCAATTTTCTTTGAAAAGAAAGAGCTTTTGTGTTAAATTATAAGTTAATTTTTGTTGCCTTAATGTTTTAGTTTATCACGGAAAGAAACCTGGCAAAATTCAACCAGAAAATAAATAAAACTTAATCAAAAATTATTTTTTTTTTCTAGGGATCAAACCCAAATAATACTCAATACTATTTAATCTTAACTTTAACATATTAATTACTTGTATTTAATCACTTGTTAAATTATAAGTTAATTAAGTTAAGGTAAAAGAAATTAAGTATTAGAAATAATTAATTTTTTTATTAATCATATTATTAATTTATTATAGACATATATATATATATATATATATATATATATATATATATATATATATGATAAGTTTGAAAGACTTAGGGGCCGGGGAGCAAAGAATGGCGTATAATAGGTCATTATCCATAGGATTATATTCTAACCAGTAATATACAAACAACCCATCAATACCTCTCATTTTCCTTTATCTCTCTCTTCCTATCACTAAAAAATCTAATCATACCTCGATATTTTGTACTCTCTTTCTAAATGTTACATAAGAATTTGAGGATGTCCATTAAACTTTTTCCTATTCTAAGACACTCACACAGATGATTCCTTTCAAGTTCCAATAGCCTTGAATGGCCCTATTGCTATGGCCCAATGCACCTACAAACTATAAGTAATACTACTATATTTATTCCTATATATAAGTGCTCGTTCCCGTACATTTGCACATTGCACTGGTCGATGTGGTAGGTGGGTTAAAAAAAATGGTTTCAAGCATCTCAAGATCGGATACCATGAAAGATGGAAATTCATTGCTGGCAGTGCCTTTCGGATGTGTTACAACTTTTGTGTCGCAGAAAATAAAACACTTGGAAGTTGGAAGTGATCGAATGATCAACTGTCTAGTAAATCACTAGCAAACCGCAATCATAATTTTGTGTATCCTCAAATTGAGGCATATTGGAGTAGAAGTCATCTTCATTTCCTACCTTACCTAAGTAGATCACTCAGCTATTGCCTCATCCTAAAATTTAATTTAATATTGCTTGAATTGGAAAAACGTTGGGTACGAGTCAGAGTCCTTATTCCTTAACACCTTATCACCTTATCCTAATGAGTAATGATTCTTCAACAAATTCAAAAGCAAAATAAAATAAAAAAAAGTTTTTATCCAATTGCTTTCTTTTATCAGAAAAATAAAACAAAAAAGTTAGAATCCTACGGCATACCAAAATCGTAAAAAGCTGGGGAGGCGGAGAATGTTAAATGAAATAATCTAGATTAAAAATTGGTTGATAAGATACGATTGAAAATTAAGATAAACACCCACGTAAATCCGATTCCCTTGAATTCCACTGCAATTTTATGAGGGTATATGTGGATTTAAAAGAGAGAGAGAAATAACATAAACAAAGTTTGATGAATGAGACCAAAATGACCTGAAAAGTAACGGAGGCTAATGGTGCGCCCATGCCACGGTACAAAGAAGTTGGTCCTTCCCTAGACACCATTTGTCTAAGGATTGTGAATGCAGAGCCATTTTTCGAGTTTTGTAATCTGATTCGAAGAGTATCAAGTGGATAACCTGAAATTATACCAGCAATGCCTCCAAAGCCACCTGCTACAAACTCTCTTCCCGAACCGCTTGCAAGAAATTCTGGCCAGAAATCCATTTTCTTCTGCTCTCATTCCTAAAAACTTTATATCAGATAGCTAGTCTCTGTTGCTTTTTTTGCTTACACAATGAATCAAATACCACTAGTGTAATAAGCTATTGAGCTAAAACGCCCTCCTTTGGCGTTTCTATCTATAGTTTGGCAAACCCGAAATGTGATATCTTTATGTGTCAAGTTAATGATAGGAACCTTTTTTTCACCTTCCCATTTCTTGTGAGATGGAAAAGAAACAGAGAACTCCGACCTCAGCTTTTGAGTATAGGCCAAAACAAATGTCACCGGTGGCAATTTTGTTTTGCTATTTTGTACTGCAAGAAAAAGGCCCCACCAATCAATCTACGTACGTTACCAATACATGATTTACACGTGGAAAAATTTAATCGTGCCCGATGTTGTTGCTTCTAGCCTAGTGTTCAGCAACTTTTTGGAATTGATTTTGGTGCCCCCACCCCACATAAACAGAAACAGATATTAACAATGACTGAGGGAATTCAGTTCAAGGTGAAGATAATTTTATCTATCAACTACCACTACTGGAAAATCTCGTGACATGAAGCCTTGAACCTTGGAAGTTGGAACAGCACAAGTGGGTTGTAGAAATCTTTGTCTTTGTGTGTCATGTTGGGGCTTGATTTTTTGAAAAGCTTGAAAGATTCAGGTTTCTTAAATGTTAGGCCCAATGTGGCATCACCTTCACTGCCAGCAGATTTGGGCAATTGGATCAGGTACAACGGCACCTCATCATGCAATCACAATCCAAGGGTTAATTATTTATTTTAATATTTTTGTCATTAAAAAAAAAAAAAAGGAGAGAAAGGTGAGGATCGTGATCCCAGAAGTCTGTATATTGTGACTTATAAGATGTACCCATACCAGAAAGGTGCATTAGGGACTCCAATAATAATATTATTATTTATTTGTTACAATATTTATTATAGTAATATATAAGTGACCATAGTGAGAAAATATAAAGTGGCCATTTTATTTTTACGTTATTTATCACGATGTCTTTACCATATTGAGTTTTATGGCTTAGTACTTTAGTCGAATTCATCAATATTTTTCACTTCTTCTACTTTTTTTCGTTCCGGCTGTTCCTGCCAAGTAGGAAGAATCATTTGAAAAGAAATTGGCCAAAAGATAATAAGGTTTTTGTTGGGGTCATCTTGAAAAAAAAAGTGAAAAGAAAAATAGTAAGGTTTGTTAGGTAGACAACTTTTAATAACCTCTTCATTCGGGGTCATTCAACTTTAGAAATTGCATATTAAGTTGATTCCAAGTCATAATAATATCATTCATTATTTTCACATGCATCTTATCCAATTTTATGGATGTTCCGTAAACGTAGCCTCCATTGAACATTTGGACTGACTTGTTGAATTCACTTTCTACGAAAAAGAACACAAAACTGAAGCACAGGGAAATTAATTATGTGTATCAAAATGTAAGAAAAAAAAAGGATCTACTAGAGTCAGTTATATTAATCCATTAGTTCCCTTTGTTAAATTTGATGGAATGGCGCATGGCACATTAATTTAGTGACGCGGAATCAAATTTTCCAACCCAAAATTTTATACATAACTGAATTGAAAAATCGTCCAAAAGATGTGTGAAATGATTTATTAAAATCTTTAAATTGTATTATAAATTACTGTTTGTTTTTGAATGTCGGAACCTTTGTATTTTGTAACAAAAAACTTTTAATTTGTTTTACTAGTTTTTAGACCAATAATTATTGGTGATTTGAATTTGTGGGTTTAAAATACACGTCTAGTTTTTCTTTTCAGAACTCAATTTTGGTTGGTTTACTTTATTGGCTATAAAACCATATTTTTAAAGATATAAAGAAAGATGAGAAAGAAAGTAGTGGAAGATTTTTCAATGAAATGAAGAACGTTTATAGAGTTAAAGAAAGTAGTGGCAAGCCCACAAATATTAGCATGACATGATCAATGGGGGAGAAGTTGATGGTCTACCTGGCTGTAAATGATGAAGTAGTTAGCTCAATCTTAATTAAAGAAGGAACAGAAGACCAACTCTTAATCTACTTTATTAGCAAGCCATTACAAGGCGCTGAGGTGAGATACCAGAAGTTGGAGAAGGTGGTTTGTCAAAATTACATAATATACTTTTAGAGTGTGTTTGGATGGAGAAATTTAAAATTCTGAAGAATTTTAAATTCTAAGAATTTCAAATATTTCAATTGAAAATTTTTTATTTTCAAAATTTTGTGTTTGGATAAAAAAGATTAAAATTATGAGGGTAAAAAAAATGAATGAAAAAAAAGAAAAAATATGATTGGTACGCTAGTTATACGTATTTCTCTATGTTCTTAGGCCCAATCATGTTCCACAGTTTCACACACGGTGTTATAAGAAGAAAATTTTAATTTCTCACATTTTAAAAGGAAATTAAAATTCCAAATTTTTAGTTGTTTAAAATTCTGTTTTAAAATTCTAAAATTTTAAATTATTCACAAAAAAACATCTAAACAATGAATTTTAGATTATAAAAATTCAAATTCTTTGATAAATTACTTTTCTGAGTTAAAATTCTCTATTCAAATATTCTCTGATAAATTTTTAAGGCATTTTTTCTTATTACTTCCATTTAGAGGCCTTCACCTTGCTCTTTATAGCTAGCTTCGTGTCTTTGCCACTATGTCCTAAGAGTGTAAACAAGTTGAACATACCAAAACATTAGAAATTTATAGGCTTGAATTGTGAAAAAAAAATGAGTGGTCAATAATGATTTTTTATATATTTATTTAAACGAGTCTAATCGAAAGTTTCGACTTAATTTATTTAACTCATCTATAATATAAATATTTTTCTTTTGTGATCCTTAAATTATTTTTAACTTTTATCAATTCAGTATTTAATATAATATTTTAATAATTGATATTAATCTACAAATAAAAATATGGGCTCAAAACGTGATATGATATAATGGAATTTATGTAATTTTATTTTTTTATATTTTTTTTATGAAATGCGTGTGTATAAAGTAATTCTCGAGTTGTTAATGTCACGCTTTTAAAATTTAAATGTAAATAATTCAAATAATGGAGTATAATTTTAAGATTAAATTTGTTTATTTAATTAAACAAATCAAGTTTACCGAAATAAAAAAACGACCAAGGAGATGCTAAACTCGAGGACTATCGAAAGGAAGACTTACAATAGCTAGAAAATGTTTCAAATGCACAATGGAAACTAAAATGTTAAAAAAAGGGTAAAACTGAAGAATACAACCAAGGAGATGATTAAACACAATAAAAAAAAATTCATGAAATGAAAATATAACTATGAATTTAAAGAAACTGACTAGCCAAATAATTATTAAAGGGATTTATAATTGTTCACACATATTTTATCATTCAACTAAATTAAATCTCGTTAAAATAAAATATTGTACTATACTTTATACCATGTTCTATACAAAAATAAAATAAAATTATACCATGTTTAAAAGTTGAAACTAAAGAATGATCGATGTTTTTATTATATAATCTCTGCGTTATATGTATACACAAGATTGAGAAAATCATCCCATAAATTTTGATATTAGAATCAAACATCAGAATCAATCTATTTATATATAAAAAAAGGAATAAAATTTATCTGCTGATATAAATGAACAATATTATCGTAATTATACCAACAAGGTAAGGTCCAAGTAGATAATTGAGTTCGTTATACATTGCTCTAAAAAAATATCACCATAATTATTTTCAATATTTTTTCACTATATGTTTGTGGCTGTGTAAATATATTGAAAAAGGTTTATTTTGAAATAAGTAATGTGTAGGAATTTACACATTTGTTTCTATTTTATCATTTTGTTTTCTACACACCATATTCAATTCTGTGTAGACAAAAGTCCAAAAACAAAACTATTATAAAAAGTAAAAAAAAAAATATTGTTAGCATTTATAAAGAAATACTTAAATTTATTGCAGGGAAAAGCCACAAAACATATAAAAAAAAGAGCGAGCCACGAAAACCGACTTGATGTTATTTTTCAATATTAGCAGCAAAAAAAGAGATTAGGATTTGGTGTTGCGCAGCCGCAGGCAGATATGGCCATGGCTTTGGTGAGCCTCAGCACCATTCTCACACCGCCTTCTTCTTCTTCTTCTTCGTTTTCTTCTCCAAAACCTTCTTCTTCCTCCATCGTTCGGTTTCGCCCTCTCACTCCCCTTCCTCGCTTTCGGAGGCACCTCGTTCGTATGGCTCCCGATGAGGAGAAGATGACTCGTCGCTCCCCTCTCGATTTCCCCATCGTATGTTGTTTTCCCTAATCAACTTTATTCTAAGCTTAATTTTTGTAATTTTACTTTCTATATGTCAAGGGCTGGGAATTTTGATTGGGGTACTTTTTTTTATCGTTAACTTCAATTGTTAATTACGTTTTTAACCTCGGTGTTTGCTCGCGAGATTTGCCTCAATTGATTCACCCTGCTATAGTGCTATGTGTATTGCCTCAATTCCTGCTTGAAGGATAATTGATTTACTGTTATTGCATTTCCTTGCTTCTAATTAAGTCCAATCATTTTTGGCTCCGGTTAGATGCAATGCTAGTTTCTCGAATGTTGTCAAAGTGCCAAATTATACTATTAATTGAGAAATTAATGGCTTAAATTGTTATAAAACATTACTATGGTAAAGCTTGTATTTTGTGTAGTTAAGAGATGGCGAGATTATGTTCTATGTGTATTGGTAAATTTTGGCTACTTTGATAAGTGCTGCCATTTTCTGATGCACACCTGAAGTGAATGATGTATCATACGACCTCCGTTCCTATTTATAAGAAACAAGTTATAGTGTATACAACTTGTTTCTTATAAATAGGAAGGGAGGTAATATTTCACAGCAAGCACTACCCTTCCACCCCTTTTGAGTATCCACTCTAGTTGATGGTGTATAGATTTGTATAGGTAGAATCAGTTCATAATCTGGTGGATCTGACAGTGAGTTCAGACTTTGGTGATGTTAGGTCTTATGAGATTGTGAAACCCTCTCTTTCTTCTCATTTTGTTGTCATTTAATGCACTAGCTGATAGCTTGTTGAATGCATATACTGACAGGAGTGGGAAAGGCCTAAACCTGGACGAAGGCCGGATATATTCCCTCAATTTAGTCCTATGAAGACACCTTTGCCGCCTCCGTTGCCCGCAGATCCTCCAGAAGAGGATGAAGAGGAGGAAGAAAAGAAAGAGGAAGAGGAAGAACCTGAAAAGGAGGAGCCAGATAAGCCAGACAAGCCAGAAAAGCAATAGTGTGTAGTAAATGACTGGTCTTGATTCCCTCCAGTTATCCTTGATATGCCGAGCCAGACTGCTGATTGCTAAAGTGAATGTAAGGGTATCACATGAATACCTATAGCATAAAATTTTTTAGCTTTCTTCAAGTTTTTTCTAGCCGCTAATGTGCCCTTATATGAGTTAGCTCATGCAAGAAGGAAACAAAAAGAAAAACAATTTTGTGCTACGAACATATTTGTAGGCAGTAATTTTTCCCTACTTTATCGATTAATTTGCACCTTCATCATCCTTTTGATGGACCTTGATTTATTGTTTAAGATGCAACTTCGATTTTAATTGGATTACTCATCGTGAATTAACAGGAAGATGGAGCTTTTTCTTTAGAAGAAGATTTTAACCTACCCAAGAAGATAATGGCATATTGTATTTCCTGTACGTTGATTAAGTCATTAATATTAATACTAATATCAAATAGTTAATTACATTGGCTTGACTAGTTTGATTTGATAACATTGGTATCTAAAATAGAACTTTTTTGTATTTGGTAGGTTACTGCGATCCTTATTTCTTTAAGTCATTGTATTTGTATATTCGGTTGGAAAGCTAACAAGTGTGGGATAAATTTTTTCAGTCCTGTATTTTTGGAAATAAGTAGTCCATTGGTGTATGTTTGTTTTCATTTGGCACCAAACTCTTGGTTATTTTTTTCATGCGAGTTCAGTTCTAAGCATAATAGTGTTGATACCGGCTATGCTTGAAAGAATAATCAATTATGCATATGCTCTTGCAATATCGAAGCATAATCAGTTTGCGCAAGAAAAAAATGCACATTGGAGAACGTAGGGGGCAGCCATTTCAAGAAGGGCACGACTATAAAAGAGCTCAACAAATCACATTGAATCAACTCATTTTAGGATCAACAGTGTAATTTGCAGCAAGATGCTTATTTTCTCTTCCTTCTTTGTAATTTTGTCATGCGATTACCACTTCTTTTTTTAAAAAAAAAAATCCTTGCTATTTCTTTTACATGAATAACATGACTCTTCTCACACATTATATGCTATTATTTTACATTGATGGAATAATAATCCACCGAGAGAACTACTTAATTGAACCATCTTAAATCAACTATCGTTGTTGGTTTTGTTAGTATTGGATAAGTACGGACGGAACAAGCTCCGGAGTCTTTTGATGTAGAGCTTTTTATTTGTGGGTCAGTTGGTAGGTGAGTGGGGAGAGATATCAACTCGTGAATTTCGTCGAACAATTGGTCAAATCACAAAAACAATAATTTGACCTTGAATAACAATAAGCATATAAAAAAATCAACGAGAATTATTTATTTTCACTTAAAAGTGTATTAGCCTATTAGTAGGGGTGGAAATAGATCAGACCATGCTGTGAAAGGCCTGAGCCTAACCTATAATGAATCTTTGAGGCCTAAACCTGATCTATAGCCTATCAAAGTCCGGCCTGACCTTTTTAAAAATCTGGTCTGGCCTGATAGCCTTTTTAAAAGTCTTCTTCATAATAAATATATATAGAAAAGTTAAAGAAAAAGAAAAGTCAATCAAAATAATGAGGAATATAAAAGGACACATGACTCACACCTAAATTGTAATTAAAGTCCTTGATTATAGGGATAGAAGTTATGGAGTATTAATGTGTAATCAAAGTCTGATAGTTTCAAAAAAAATTAATTATATCCAAAAAATAATATTATATATTGGTACCCAAAAAATATAATATATATATATATATATATATATATTATATTTTTTGGGTACCAATATATAATATTATTTTTTGGATATAATTAATTATATATATATATATGCTTGTCGAGGGTCTTTGGCTCGGTCTATGTAAGGCTTGACTCGGCTCGACTTGTTTACTATAAAGGTCAAGCTCAAGCTTTTTAAAAAACCTTTTTAGATAAAAAGGCCAAGCTCAAACTATAAAAAACAGCTTGTTAAGCTTGATAAGCCGGCTCGTTTAACTAACAATAATAATAATAACTTTATTTTATCAAATCTTATCTCATCCAGATTTTATTCTATCTAGATTTTATTTTATCTAGATTTTATTTTATCTAGATTTTATTTCATCTATATTTTATTTCATCCAATCTTATCTTATCTTGTCCAGATTTTATTTTATTTCGTTTATGGGCTTGGACTTAAAATAGATTTGTGAGCTTTGGGGCTGAGGATCTATATAACAACACTAAGGTTTTAGTTTATGGAGATTTTTTTCGGAGAGGAGAATAATTATAGGATTTTAGAATTTCAATTTTTATTACTGTTCATGCACACTGTTCACGTAGAATAAAATTTGTTTTCTGCAATTTCGTTTCGGCTTCAATCTACAGTTTCATTTCTACTGATTAATGGAAGGCTAAGTCTCCAACATTGTTTTCTCTTTAGGATCAAGCACAACTCTCTTTGATGTTTTGTTATTACTATTGAATACACATCAGTTTTTCCATTTCACCAATTACTTTGTATTTGTTGCTATTAATCCATGCATGCTTAGTGCTTGATTAATTGTCTCTGCGCTTAATTTAAATTCATGCTTAATGATCAGTTTCGTTCATGATTAATTGGTGTATGTGTTGTTTAATCACATAATGACAACTTTATGTTAATTTTCGCTTAGTAATTTAATTTAGGGTTGGATTAAGTGGTTGAACTGATGAAGGATAAATTCTCGTAACCTAGAATAAGAGACTTGCTTGTGAATCAAGGGGAAACATGTTTTAATTCTATTGTTTTCTAATTCAAATTTACTTGCTGTTTAATTTACAAAAACAAACAACCCCCCAATTCGTTACTTTTTTTACGGGTACGGTCTCGATCAATAGTATATAAGATATGGCTTGAGTAGACTAAGATGAAATTATTGTAGATATATTTTTTTTAAAAATATTTAATATAATTATATATTCAAAAATTGGATTAAAAATTGTTAATTTAACTATTAATAATTTTTGTTTGGCTATATTAGTGTAAACCATCTCTAATCCATATATTTTTTTAATATTATACTCTTTTTATTTTTTTTATATATACTTTGTGCTTTAACGACTTAAATTCAATATGATTTTGTTTATCAATTATTTTTTAATTTGTACATTTCTTATATAAAATTTTATAAGTTTCTTTTTTTAGTTAATATTTCACTAGATTTTAAAATAATTAATTAATCAAAGGCGTATTTAAACAAGCTTTTAAATAGGCTCGTGGCCAAGCCAGACTTTTATGTAAACCGAATGAAGCCTAAAAATCTATTACAGATAAGAGTCAAGCTCAAACCTTATGTATTCAACTCAAGCCGAGTCCAAGCCTACTAAAGCTTGACTTAGCTTGCCTCGACTCATTTTCACCCCTAATTACAACAGCATCTAATGACACCTTATAATGATTTCTAATTAATTGGCATTTATGCCGACAACTCTTCACTTAATTCACACTATTTCATTCCGCCCACCGTTAAATATATAAACTCAACATACGCACCGTATCGCGTCATTATATTTTCATTTTAAGCAGATTTAGAAGGAACAACGCAGCTAAATTTCAGAGGTAAGGGCAATTGGGTATTGACCTGAGAATTTTCATATCAATCACAGACAAATGTTAGGCAGTTGCCAACAGGTGGGGGAGGATAATAATAGAATTGACAAATAAAATTTCGCAAGCCAAGTCATTATTACTTGAACAAGTCTATGCCAAATCCACAGCACTACTAATAGGATGTAATTATCAGAACCCCATGAAGGGCCACACAATAAAGCTACAAACAAGTAACTTGTTGCAGCTTACATCACGAAATACCTCAGTTCAGTACTAACATTAGAGCAATAAAGAAGGCCACAATAAGACAGAAGTTATCATGGTAATAAACTACAGGGCTCAATATTGGATGTATACAATCATGATAAAGAGCCCTTATTTCTTTCCACTTTTCTTGAGCCCAGAACCTCCAAAGCTTCCCTTCTGTTGCGCCTTGGCTTTCAACTCCTTTAGCGCCTGCTCAATACAAGCAACAGGATTAAGTATAAATAAGGTCATTATTAGAAATGATCATTAGTATGTACTAAGTTACAATACAATATCTGACCTTCTCCTCTTCCTTTTTCTTCTGAATGTTAGCCATGTCAACCTACAAAATACCGACACAAATAAATTGCAAGGTCATAACCAGATTCAGAAGTTGTGTTTGTGTGTAAAACCAACAAGAATAAACCATATGATGATCATGGTCAAAACCAAAATTTCACAACAAAACGAAGAAACAAATACTTAAGAAACCATTCTAAAACAAAAACAGGAAAGATAAAACAGGTTCTTGGAGTGCCTCTCCCCTCTGCTCTCAAGTCTCAATAACTTCTTTTCCACATCTATGAACCAAACACCCCCTTGTCTCTCAAGTATAATATTTATATCACACCCCTTCATTTTAATTGTTACACAGACAACACATGTTACTATCAGTTGGACAGTTGTTAAAAGAACAACAATTCCTCTATGCTCCCCCTCTTACCCTTCTAACATAGACCCACTTAACTGTGAGCTTACTATCATCAACATGATTACAATGCCAAAACAATTGAATCCTGTCACTTCAAACAGAAAGCAAAATGCATGAAAACAAGCATAAAATTATATCTCTCCTTTTCTTCCTAATCCTACAAAATAGGTACTTCCTAGAGTGACCCAAGTTGGTTAGTTCTGTTTGCTTATGCAGAATGCAACATGGAAACGATAAAACAAATGAAAAAATGGATAACGAGTTAGAAAATGAAAGCCCGGGTGAAAACCTAACCTGCAGTGCATACAAGGGATGGAGAGAGAGAGAGAGAGAGAGAGAGAGCAGTGTTACCAAAAACTAACATGGCAATTTATTTTTGATAAGTGCAAAATTAAAATTTTCTGATTCTTCAATAGACATCGCAACAGCCAGAATAGTAGCAATATAAATTAAATGAATTTGTATTCAACCTTTGGAAAGATTCATATTGAAAACAACCAATAATTCAACCAAGCCTAAAAATCTCAACCCTGTGTTATCTCTTCCTTAAACTTATTGCCAATTCTCAATCCGAAGCCCATCAAGTATGGAAATTCTAATCTTTGACCACGATAAATAAAATATATTTTTTAAAAAAAACAAGATAACTCCAAAGGGGATTTCAATGAAATACCTCGTCGTAATCCTTCTTATCAGACTTGGGTTTCTTCAAAGGCTTAGCTTTTCCACCTAAAAGCCCAAAAGAGGGGGAAAAAAAAAAGAAATCGATCAGATAAATTGCAAACCAAAGAATCTTAGTCTTTATCAACAGATCTGAATTTCAGGGTTCAAATCAATTAAATGATCGAAATCAGGAGTTTGAGGGATGGAGAAAGAATAAAAACAATACCTTGCTTGGTCGACATGGTTGCGATGCGGAGCTAGGGTTTGGTCTGAAAACAAAAACGACAGACAGAGGAACAGCGCACGACACGACGCAACACAACGCGACCTTACCCTCGTCTCACAATTATTCTTCCTCCCATTCGATTCATTATATAGTGCAAATATATTAGAATACACTGAATTTTCGGATTTCGTAAAATTAATCGTAACTGAATAAAGTACGATAAGTGTAATTTAAATTCTTTTTCATATACTCTATTTTTATTTAACTATAATTATTTTTTAAAATATAATTATTTTATTATATTGTTAGTGAGTTAAATTAATATAAAAATATTTTATTTAATTTGAATTTGATGATAATAGCATAAATATAAGAATAATATTTTGAAGAAAATATCGTCTTATTTTTTGCACAGCTTTAGGAAAAGATCTGTTATTATAAGAATAATATTTATTGAATTTGGTCATCCTATTTTTTGTTTCATCAATTTAATCTGAATTTTATTCTTTTGTTTTAATTTATTTTTGTTGTGTTTTAACTTTAAATATATTCTAACTTCTTTATGTTTCCATATGTAAGAATAATATGTATTACGATAAAAAAAAATTACTATAGAAAATATATATTGTTTACTTTATATAATCTTGTAAAAAATTAAAAGCATTAATTAAAAAAATATTTTGCAATTTGATCATTCTAGCCTTCTCTTTTTTTCTTACACCTCCAACCCTTCTTCCTTCTTCTCTAATTCCTGCATCATAGCACTCCATCATTTTTCTTCTCTCACTACTTTCTTCGCCTTCATTTTTAATTATAATCAAATTAATTATGATACAAATTAAAATCATAAATTAATTTGATTATTGTTAATAAATATAATCATATAATAATTAATTTGCTTATGTTTATAAATGATACTTTTATCTAATTAATTTAATTTTAATTGAAAAAATATTAATTATTATTAAAAATGTTAAATTATATCATAATTTATTTGATTGCTTAAAAAATGTAACTTGTATACTTAATTAATAAAAAAAATTGTAAAAAAATATATAACGGAATTAATATTTTATTGTGTTATTTGAAGTGAAAAAAGTTATACAACGAAATCATGATTCCAGTATGTTATTTGGGGTGAAAAAAGTTACATAACAAAATCACGAGTATGTTGTACACTTGTATAACGAAATCACGATTATGTTGTACACTTGTACAATGAAATTGTGTTTTTGTTGTGCTTTGTTTATTTCATCCCATATAAGCAACAATATTATGATTATGTTGTGTTGTTGTGAAAAAGGTATTTTTGGGATATTGTTAAAAGACACTCACATGAGTAGTGCCAATAGCAAAAGTGACACTAGTTAAACCTATGGAGCCTTTAGCTCTTTAACAATATCAGACCAAACTAAGTCCATCGATCCATTATGAGAGTTGCTATTGGCCCCACTTCCATTGCTAATGGTCTAGCAAGGGGTTGACACCTTTTTTTTTCTCAAAAATGTCATTTCATGAAAATACAATTCAATTATACAACTGCACGATTCCATTGTACAATTGTACAATAAAATCATGTTTCCTTTATGTGATGGAGGGTGTGAATAAAAAAATTCACAATGGAAATATCAGTCGTGTATTTTTTAACAAAATCATATTTTTGTTGTATTAAAGGAGAGAAAAAAATTAACAATGAAAGTATGTATTAATATAACAGAATCATATTTTAGTTGTTCATTAGAGGGGATGTTAAAAAAATAATAACAAAAATATAATTTCATTGTATTTCAACAGCGATGTTGTGTGGCTTGGTGGCATAGTGTGTGTGGGGGGGTGGGGCATGGCTAATGGCTCCATGGTATGGTGTGTGTAGGTGGAAGTGCACGTCGACATAAGGGTGGTGTAGGGGAGTAACAAAAGACGTGTGGTGGCACAGACGGAGTTGCAGCGATGGTTGGACCATGGTAGAGGAGGTTGCACACGAAAATCTGGTCACACATGGTTGGGACCATGGTTGTGTTACAAGACTAATGTTGGGTTCACTGGGGTAATGGTGATGGGTTGTTGGGAAGGGGAAGGTGAAGGAGGGGTTGGGAGCACATGGAAGTTTAGATCTTGATTGTGTGAAGGAGGGTTAGGGGAGGAAGGAGAAAAGGAAAGGAAGTTTGTACTAAGGGATAAGGGAGT
Source organism: Glycine max (assembly GCF_000004515.6). Classification (NCBI taxonomy): domain Eukaryota; kingdom Viridiplantae; phylum Streptophyta; class Magnoliopsida; order Fabales; family Fabaceae; genus Glycine; species Glycine max. Next base: position 16,746,268 of record NC_038244.2, read on the forward strand.
CTTTTCTCAAATTTGTAGGAATCAATAGTAACTCTCATCCATTATCCATAGTACACCAAACCTGGGCAAAATGACATAGAGGGGTCACTTTTACAAACAATTTATCTAAGGGGGTCTGTTTTCAAACATTTACCTGAGGGGGTCTATTTTTTAAAGGTGTTCCGTCATTCCTGTTGGCGAAACCCTAATTCCTCTTATTCCGCCCTGTTGGCGAGACTCACCTATCATCCCCAAAAGATTTCGCCAATACCACTAGCGAGATACCCTTACCCTTGCTTTTATTTTTTTTTTTCCGCCAGTAACACTGACATTTTTCCTTATGCTTCTTTCGCCAGCAACACTGGTGTTTTTCCTTAAGCTTTTTTTTTTCCGCCAACAACACTGGTGTTTTTCCTTAAGCTTTTTTTTTTTTTTTTGCCAGCAACACTGGTCTTTATCCTACATGAGTTTTTTTTTATATTTCATGCGTAATGGGAGAGAGCAAATGTTTTATGAATAATTTGATTTTTATAAGATTGTTTTAATATTGATTGATTTATCATTTTTTTGAATTAATTTATTAATTAATTAAATAAATGTTAATACTTTTTATATTTCTAAAGCATTAAATATATTTACTCTTACTTAATATTTACCTTAGATAAAATATAAGAAATATTAATTAAAAATATTATAAGTTAATATAACGTTATAGATTGATAGAGGAGAATGCATAAATTGTTATAAAATTTTCTAAATAAAAAAATATTATTTATTATTTATATGGTAAATGAATGAATGTAGCTTGAGACGTTGGATTAGTTCATGACAGAAATTTACTCTTCTTCTCTTTTCTTTCTATTTTTTGGGTACATCTTCTTAGTTATTTTTAAATATATAAAATAAAATATGTGAAAATTTGAAAAAAAATCTATTTCTGACCTTTTTAAAAGCATAGTTTATCTTTAAATGTTAAATTATTGTAAATATATTAATTTAATAATTTTAAATAACATGTGTTATTTTAAATTTTTTTGTATTAAACTTTTTTATTTTTCGAAATTCAAATTCAACTCTTTTTTATTTACTAAGTATGTTTTAACAATTTCAAATATTTTTTATTCTCTAATATAATTAATTTTTATATTGCACCTAAATTAATAATTCATATTTAATTATACTTTTTTATATGTTTTTTCTCTCTAATATTTTCCAGATTTAATTTTATATTTTACTTGAATCCATACATTTTTATTTTATCTTTGACTTGAATCTTAACATTTTTATTTTATATTTTACTTGATTCTATATATTTTTATTTAAAATTTTAACTAAATTATTTTCTCTCTCAAATAAAAAAATAAAATATAAGAATATTTGGTAAAATAATTAGCCGAAAAAATAAATTTATTTTATTTTAAAAAACAATCGATTGTTTTTAAAATATAAAATTTGATATGATAAAAAATAAAAAATGCTAGTGTTGTTGGCGGAATCTTCACTAGGGTGAGTCTCGCCAACATGAATAGCGGAATAAGGAAATCTCGCCAACATAAATGACGGAATAAGGAGAGTAAGGATTTCGCCAATAGAAATAACAAAACACCTTTAAAAAACAGACCCCTTAAATAAATTGTTTGGAAAAGTGACCTCTCTACATCATTTTGTCCCAAATCTGGACCAATTGAGCACCAAGCCACCAAACACCAAGCTATTGTAGCAAAGCCCTTAACACCAAGTCACATGTTCCCAGAATCAAAGCAGGATCAAAAAGGGAGTATATGATCAATTTTTAAAATGAGTTAACTATATTTTAAAAAACTAAATTTGGAGTTGTATTTGTATGAATATTGGGTCGTGTTCGTTTAAAATTCAAATGAATATTTTTTTTAAAAGTATTTATTTAATAAACATATAAAACTTGCTTCCCAAAATAAATAAATAAATATTTTTAAAACAAAAATAATTTAAACAAACAAATTAAAAAAATTATAATTTTTTTAATAAATAAGTTTAAATAAACTAACTCATTATCCATAATTGATATTGATCCATAATTGATATTGATGAGGCAAAACAATTGTTAAACCAAACGTAACATAAACTAGAATGGATACAATTACACATTCTTATGTCATCCATAATAGGAACTGGACCATTTTTTACTCCATGAAAAAGAAAAAAATGTTTCACATAGACGTTGATAAATGATAAAAGAATATTGACTTCTGACGTTGTTTATCTTTTGCGACACTTAGTAAGTACGATGAGTTAATCTACTATACCATAATAAGGATGGAGATTCCAACATAGACAATTTGTTACTGTTGATTCTATAATATTTTTTATTTGACTTAATTGTATTTTGTTCTTCTCTATTTATTTTAATAAATGTTTTTCTATTTTTTTCGTAAATTTGATTTTTACTATTTGAATGGTACAATATTGTTTTGTTTGTTAATTTACATTTAATATTTAATAAATATACTAATACAACAATATATTAGACTGTTACCTCAACTTGTCAACACTACTCTATAAAAAATTTAAATAAAATAAAAATCAAAATGTTAAATTTATCTTTTGTGAAACTTAGCACAAAGAGTTAATCCACTATATCATAACTATGGATGTAGATTCCAATAATATATTCTAGTGTATTCATTCTACCATATTTTTTCCTTCAATTTGAGTTAATTGTATTTTTAGTCTTTATTTTTTTTTTTTGTAAATTTGTCTCTCTATTTCTTTGTTGGTAAATTTAATTCCTATTATTTTAGTTGTATATTTTTATTTCGTTAGCTTAACATTCAACATTAAATGAATATGTTAACGTGACAATATAATAAATTGTCATGTTAATATTTTCATTAAATATTAGATATTAATTTAACAAATAATGATAGTTGAACAATGGAAACAGAATAAGATCAAATTTATAACAATAAAAATGAAAATGAAATTCATGAAATTGAAAAATGTGATATTACAAATGTAATTAAGACTATTTAAAAAAATTAGTAGTTAAAGAATTTGAGTGTAAAATTTAAAATAAGCAGCAATTCAAGAGTGATATGTGTTCTTCCTTTTTTGTGCATAGAATGTTTTCAATGGTATTTAACTAAAAATTATTTGGTGATTTTAGATCATCATTTATCTATAGTTTTGACTAATGTCTATATGACACTTATTTAAGTATTTTAATTTACAAAAATAAAATTAATAACACGTTATGTTTCCAATATAAATTAATGGGAATCATAAATAAAGTGGTGATCTAGGACTAGCTAATAGTTTCCCTAATACAGAGGTAGAGGTGGATTACTTTAAAACTTCAAAATTATAGGAAGAAAATGTTCACATTAAAATTAATGAAAACAGAAAAAACAGTAACATACATACTTCTTCCATTACTAATTATCTCATAAGTGAACCAAATATACTGCTGTTAAAATAGGCATCTACGGTAGTAATTTATTATCATTAGCGCATAGATTCTAAATGCAATGGGCGCTCCTAGATCGTGGCACTTTCTTGGGAAGTCAGATATAAACAACAAATCGCAACATAGAGCAAACAGTTTTTTTATCACTAAACCAGTAAAAACATGTGTCCATGCATTTTTGCCTCTTCATCTTTTCTCTTTGGTCATCATTTTGACTCTTCATCTAAATGTGTGACTTCTGCAGTATGCACCCACGGTTTTCTCAAGTATTTGAAATAAAATAAACCTTTCAATTTCATATTAAGATCCATAGTTAGTTATATTATATATGGGGACTATTTTCATTTTGTTTTGTTTTGTTTTCATGGTCTAAAAGTACATGCAAAGTACAAGTACAAACAAGCAAATAAAAGACAAACAAGTGGCGGAGTATGGACAACGTACAGTTTCATCTTTCATGCCTTGGCAATATGGCACTGGCCTCAATAACTTCGGAGTCTCCAAGGGAATTTTTTAAATAGTGTTAATCTTTTACATTTTATTACCTATGTTTTGTAGATTTCTTTTTCTTTTGTTATATAGTGCAATAGTACTTTTTTTTTTTTTATCGACCACCATTAATAAAAATGATTAAATTTGTGATTTTTTTTTACTTTTTAATCACTCAATTAATCTTATATCTCTTAGTAAAGTCTGGCTAATTATTTATATAAAAATGAGCCGAGTTTTAAGTATTTTGAATTGAAAGGGTGAGAGAGGAGAATTTCACTCACCTTCAGTTAAGAATTATAATTTTCAGGAGTATATCTGAGAAACAAAAATTCTCTGTTTTTGTTCTTACTAATAGGAGAGATGTCGATAAGCCCGATGTTGAAAGCAACAAGGCCCAAAATTGTTAGTACTCACTTATTTCAAGTCAGAGCCATTCTTGTTTGTATATATTTTGGGCATCTCATCTCATCTCATTACCTAAAGCATCATTTGCAGTTTAAACAGTTTGCACTTTGCACACTGAGACAACTTTGAAGGGTTGGTCCAAGTGAGAATGAGCACACACACCAGCTGATCTCATATCAGTACGTAGTTAATTGCATCGGAATCAATTTCTCTCTTTCTGTCTTCTCTTCTCTTCTCTTCTCTTCACTTTGGTGAAAACAAAAAAATTCACTTCATCATCATCACCAACATGAATCCTCTCCTGTCTTGCAATTTCCCTCACCAATAAGAAAGTATATATAATAACCATGGTATGCTCCTTCTCTATCTATCTATGTTTGACAGCATGAGAAGATTTGTTGCATGTCTCTCTGTTTATTAATTAATGTTTAGGTAGCTAATTTATTCATATTAGGAACATGTCGTTAACAATGTTATTATTTTAATTTACTTGTGCAGATTCTAATGCCTCTAATGCTGCGTTCACTGGTGAAGCTGGCAACAGCACTAGTGTGTGAACCTACATCCACTCTCACAACAATTCTATATTACGGAAATTTGCTTCCCCGCAATCTTAACTTGGATCGATTAGTGCGACGTGAATTTCTTCACCAAGAAAACCATTTCTTCCATTTTCTCACCACTATGTTGAGGTGTGTTTGGTAGATATATATAGCAATGTAGCAGCATGTCGGGTTCAAGTGTTTAGTAAAGTACTTAAATAGTTAAATTGGTGAGGAACCAATTTAATGCGTGTACTTTTTGAGGCAGTCCATGTGGTAGCACAGTGCCTTAAATGTAGATGTTTGAGGCACATTCGTTGATGTTGAATTCCCCTTATCGCAATTATATCTTTTTTCTTTTCTATTTTAGGTTGCTTATCATTCCACATGCATTGTGGATTTCATCAAGGGGGGATATTCTTTTCTTTCAAAGAAACATAGCTTAATCATTTTTATGTTAGAATTATGTATGCTTCTATTGTTGAAACAATATTCAAGATTGTCGTTTTCAATGAATTTACAGCTAGCAGCTACCTTGGCTAATGGCTATGATCCAACTGATTTTTCGTGACAACAAATACATCTCATCGCTATTCGCTATGACGTACCTTCTAAATTCTAGAATTAAAATACCACAAAAAACATACTTTACTTGAATTTTAAATATTTAAATTGTCAGTATTTACATTCAATGATTAGTCATGGATTTTTTTTTTCTTTTGGTTGAGAGGGTACCTAACTAGAACTACCATTTACTCACGTGGATGAGAATTTAAAAAGTATTATTAATGTGAAACCTAATTCTGCATAAATTCGTTGTCAAATTTATCGTCATGACAAATATGCTAATTAGACTTTTTTCTTATATTTAAAACACACTCCATTTACCCTTTAGTATTGTTTGAAAATTTATTAAGAATTACTACATGATTCAAGACTTCTCAATTATTGAAATTCATTAACATTAAAAATTTTAAGATTGAAAATAAAATATATTAGTTATAATAATAAATTTTTTTAATGATACATTAAAAAATCAAATAAAAATTATAAAAGAAACATCTCATTTAAAAAAAACACATTAAATAATTAATAATTAATGTTGTTTAATGGGTCATTGAAAAGTCTTAGTTGTTTAGTTATATATAATGATTTAATGCATTTTTCAAATGAGAGGTTTTTCATAATCTATATTTGATTATTTAATGTGTAATTGAGAAGTCTTCATTATTATAACTAAGACATTTCCTATTTAACCTTAAATCATTTAATGCTAATGAACTATATATACTTTGAATATGAATATTTATTTTTAAAAATAAATGTCCATAAATGTAATAAATGAATGCACAAATTTAAATACTTATAAAAATATTGTAGTTCTGCAACAACCAATTCGAAATTAAGTAACCATAGTTTCAAATTAAGCTGTCCAGTAACAATTTATTCTTCAGATTATTTAATCCGGAATTATGTTTTCACAATTTTGGAAAGTGTGTCCCTTAATGATAAGTTTCTGTAGGCTCATGGAAGAGCTGTATCGGAACCCAAAAAATAGTCTTAAAAGGTGTTTTTATCCGTTCAGCTTGTTATGAGGTGCAGCAAGAGAACAAAATTGATGCAGAAAGTAATCGCCCCCCCAAACAGGCAAACACTGGATAAGCATTACTTTTAGCCCAAGAAATTTATGTGGTTATATGGGCTAAGTTGTGAGCATCACTAAGTCCAGGTGAGATGGCCATGATGGCAAGACTGTGGGCTATCATCTGTTCATATGAGCATCAAAATCTAGGGTTATTCTTTTTGCATCCTACAAATTTCTTCTACACCCAGTAAGTCAAGTGAAAAGACCAAATTATCCTTTAGTTGAAAACTAAATACACCTATCCCTCCATGGGATTTTCTTCCTACATCCAATATTTTTCCAATGCACCCAACAGTGAGAGGGAAAAATAAAAAATATCCTTACATATAGTCTCATAAGGATTGGGATTTTGTATGGAACCTTACCCATGCAGGTCTTGAACCTGTTATCTTTGCATTATTAGTACGACGCTCTACCCAATTGACCTAATAAGCCAATCATGTTAAAAAATAATTAATATAGCTATATATAATACTAAAATTTCTAATGTATATTTAATATACATATAAGTTTACATAATTAATTTTATAACAATTAATTTTAATCCAACAATTATGTTAAGCCAATTTTTTACATATATAAATTTTTATTTAAACTTATGATTTTTATTTAAAATTTATATATAAAAAAATATATTAGAAAGTCACAAGTTATATGTGTATTAATTATTACAAAATTTATTATATAAACTTATATGTGTATTAAATATACATTAGAAATTTTATTATTATATATAAGGTCATTATTTATTTTTTAATATAATTAACCTACTAGTCATGATTTTGAGGGATTTATTCTAGTAACACCATCCACTACCTTTTTTATTTGATGCACACAATCTGACTAAAAGATAAGTAGTAGTAACACTCTCTAGATATAATACAAATGCAGGTTTCTTTAAAGTAATAATAAACGAAAAGGCTCATACTCCTTACAAACGAACAAAGATCAAACTTGTACAAGCTCATATATTATTTATTTATTTGTAAAATAACAGAAAGTTACATGCAGCTGCAGTTTTCTGGCCACCCAGGAATTGTCTCCCATCCCAGCTGGCATAAGAATATTTCTTGAACTTCATTAATTGGCGTTCAAAATTTGTGTATAAAGTGACCGAGCTGAGAACAAGTTTTAATTAGTACGTAGAAGCTGTTCCATTTTGTGCATGTATTCATGTGACACAAATTCATAAGCCATCATTTACTATGTCCGCCCCTAACAGAACCTCATAATAACAACGTGATCTCAAGTCATGCCCAAAAGTTATCACTTTAATTTTGAGCTTTGTATTATTAGTTATGGGCCTCTAAGCAAAGTGATTAATTGAGCCTTAAAAAGGGAACATAATAAGCATAATTTAAGAATAAAAGAAGAAGGATCAAGTCAAGGGTCATGCCTGGGCCTGTTTTGCAGAAAGTGTGTTGTAATTAACTTAAGCATCTTTTCAGCGATGGGGTCATCACGCTAGTTGACTCGGATTTCTCTCTCAAATGAAGGAGCACGCAAACGTAACTCATTCACCGCCAATGTTACTTTGTGACATTTTTTTCTTCCTATGTCTTTCTGCATATTATATTGTTTGAAGCGCCTTCTAGCATGCACAAGCTAGATAGGTTCTGCACCGTGCCAAAAAGTTCTGGACCGTAGGATGACTGATGTTCTATGATAGTGACCGCATGGAATCATGTGCTTAGATTTTGCTGAATTTAATGTTTGCAAAATGTATATAAAGATGTTGTTGTGGATTTGGATTGTATGATTGGGTTGAATGGAGAGTGCGAACAAATAGCTGGATCTACACAAAATATAAGGGAGTGTTTGGTTTGGTTGTTTTCTGTTTTTATTTTCACTGAAAACAGAAAATGGTGATGAAAATATGTTTGGTTAGATTTTTGAAAACATTTTCAGTGAAAATGAAAACAAAAAATAACCAGAAAATGAAAACAATGAAATATCGTTTTCAGTGTTTTTAGTTGAAAACAGAAATCTCATTTCGGGTAAAATGAAATTGCAGTAACCATGAATGTAATTTTAAGCAAATCTAAAAATACAAAAAGATAAAAAGTCAATATATCATACATTTTTAGTATTTTTATTTCATGAAAACAGAAAACAAAAAGTCAAACTAAACATATTTTCAGAATTCTAATATTTTGAAAATAAAAACAGTTTTCAGAAAATGAAAATAGGAAATGAAAATAGAAAATGAAAATGCAAACCAAACATACTCTAAGTGATCCATATTGACTTTTAAAATAATTTTTTAAAAATAATTTAAATGTTAATTTATAATTAAATAATAATATAAAAGTAACAGGGTTGTGTTACTTTTGTATAATACCTTAGTAATATTTTACATTTATTTGTGTAATGTTAACAATTACATTTTCTAAGTAGTATATATCATATATGATATGATCCATAGAGTTGTGTTTAATACCTTAGTGTACATTATGCATGTGGTTTAGTTCAAAAAGGAAAAAGAACAATGCTAAATGATTATCAAGTTGGAAGCTAGCCTTTAAGTCTTAACCATGATAGCAAACGTCAAATAAGTATAAACGTAGAATAACACGAACCATGTTATCCTAATTGCACTTCTTTCATTAGCATTAGTACTAGTAAATAATTTTCAACACTTCAACAATGCCATTTTAACTATCTGATAACTGTCACCCAAAATAGAAAAGGAAAAATGCCACTTTAAAAAAGCTGTTTTCTTTTCCTTTTCTTATGCACATGCATTTCACAGAGAATACGAAATTGACAGCTAACTTCCTAACTCTATTTTTCTCACAGCCTCCATTTAACTGTCAAAACACCTTCCACTTTTAAGATCTTTTTATTACCAATCTGCCACTGTCTTGTCTTGTTGAGCTCACATTTGGGTTTCTTTTCTTGGTCGACAATCTTCGAAGTTCCGTCATTAACCACATCATCCTAAATACGCGCTCCTCTTATATATATAAGGCTTATAATAATAACTAGATCTCTCTCTCTCTCTCTCTCTATATATATATGTGTGTGTGTGTGTGTTCCATCATAGTTTCACAACATTTTTATCGGTTTATGTTTCCAACTTCAAATACCCTTTGTTGCTTGCATATTACTCACACCCTTTTTCTCTCTTAGATTTCCTAGCTCCTTGGGTAGTTTTTTGTGGTCTCTTTCTTAGTGTGGTTTTAGATTTTTTACCTCTCGTGAGAAGCTTCTCCATTTCTTTTCTTTGAGGCCTCCTCAATGCTGATTCTTGGCGTAACTTGATATTCATTCATTCTATAAAGTTATATTTAAACCAGAACACAGCATCTAAGATACCCAACAAAAGTCATTTTCCCTTTTCAACCAACTTGGTCTTTTTCAGATTCTAGGACACAAATGTTTCGGTGGCTATTGAAGCCCAGGTTCTATTCAAAATGGTACAAGGCTAACCTAGACTCTGCTACTCTTCTTAATCCTCTTTGCTTTTTATTTGAAACATGTTTTTTTTTCTTTAATTTTGTGTTGTATTTCACTTCGGAAAAAAAAAAAGCTTGTCTTACGTGAAGTTTATGAAGACTCGGCTAGAGATCATACAGAAGAAGAAGAAAGCAGAGCAGAAGTTTATGAAGAGTGACATCGCCGAGCTTCTTAGGAGTGGCCTTGACTATGATGCATATATAAGGGTAAGATAAGATTGGTAGATGTATACTCAATTACTATTCATTTCATATTTTCATTAGATGGTTCACTTTATAAGAAAGATGTAATCACTTTTTACGTAAACCTCTAAAAAAAGATTGGTAGAAGTTTTGTGTCGATCCATTTTATGCACATGACACAGTGTTGTATGTTGTTCAAGTTACAATACAACAACAGATGTTGACTCTTTGTGTTTGAAGCAGGCTAAAGGACTTCTGTTGGAGCAAAATATGTTATCCTGCTATGAACTCATTGAAAAGTTTGTTGGATGCTTATCAGATCATGTTGAAGACCTAACTAAGCAGAAGTATGCTTCTCTATATATGCACTAGAATACTGTTGTGTTTTCCTTACGTCCCATACATGCACAAAATAGCATGATTTTCTCTGTTTTCAATCACCTATTGAATCACTGTTAGTTTCTTTTATCAGCAAATGTTAATAGTTAGTTTTTTAGTTTTTGTTGGTTGGGAGATTGAACCCGTGATTTTTTCCCCTTCTCTTCTTTCTTAATCACCCAACCAACCTTATATCTATTGAATCACTGTTAGTATCACGAACCTGCATTATGTAGTTTTCCATGGCAACACAAATGCTCTAAATTTTGTCACATTTAACCAACATCTTCTCCAAAAGATTAATGATATTGCGGGGTTTATAGATTGAATATTGGGCTTTAATTTAAATTCGATCTTCAGCTACAAGGCATTAATAGGAGTTTATCTTGACAATGTTTAAATCTTATTGAACAGGGATTGCCCTGATGAGTGCAAGGAAGCTGTGTCATCATTGATGTATGCTGCTGCAAGATTTGCTGATCTGCCAGAATTGCGTGACCTCAGAACATTATTTACTGAGACATTTGGGAATTCTCTTGAACCATATATAAATAAAGAGGTAAACCATCGTCCCCATTTTTATAACACATGTTCATTCATAAATTGCAACTCTTGTTGATTACTGAAAAAAAAAATATTTTCTTCCGGACATTTCATCTTCTGTTTTTAAAGCTTACTTAAATAATTACTTTTCCTCAGTTTGTTGAGAAGCTGAGGCAAGATCCGCCTACGAGAGAAATGAAGATTGGACTATTATATGATATAGCACAAGAGTTCTCTGTAGAGTGGGACGACAATGCTCTGAGACAAAGACTTTATACAGAATCGTCATTATGTGAAGTAAGTCTTAGAATAATTGACTTGCTTGCTATGTAGTCAATAGAGCATTTGTTTAAGCAGAAACATGAGTTTGAATTGGTAGTTAGATTAACATATTATAATCCTTGAAGATAAGAAAAATATTACTTAGTTTCGTACCACTGTGGATTCGATCAAATAAAAAGATATGAATTTCTTAGTCCCTTCTCCTTTTGGCACCTAATCAACTTTATAACTCTTGTTGCAGGAGAGGCCTAATCCCAGGAGAGACTTGATCACATCCAAAGGAAAAGAAAGAGACACAGACACCCTACCTCTTGGAAGGAAAGATTTCAATGATGTCTCATTGATACACCAAAATAGTAGTGATGATGAAACAAGTACAGAACTGTCATCCCATGATGGCAGAAAGGGTAGTAGTTCAAATTCATTGGGAAGCTTTTCTGAGGATGAAGTAGAAACTAAGAGGCCAATTTCTTCCTATTTGCTCATTCCACCCCCATACCTCAAACAAAAGACCAACACAGGTGAAAGCAATTCAAAGAGAACAACACATTCTGAGGCTGCAGGCAAAGGAAAACGTTATCCTTCTCAACAACAAGAACATGATACTGGCGAAAACAGAAGGCTTAGAACATCACATGTCAGATGAAAATCTCTTCCTTCTGAACCGACAACTGAAGTGAAAACATCAAATTCAAAGGGGCATGCACGAACAATTTCCTTAGAATCAGGAATTCGCGGGGGTTCATGGCGTGTGCATCCAAATCTACCCGATTATGATGATTTGAGAGCCTGTCTTTTAGGCAAAGTGGGTTTTAATAAAGAAAAATGCACGCATTAGTATCTTTAGATATCTCCCAGGATATTCCCTGGATGAGAGCATCTTTAGATACTATCAAAGGAACTGATATCTCTTATATTAGTAGTTAAACAGGATTGCACATCCTTCTCTTACCTTTGGACGGACCAGACACCCTTTCTAGTTCTGCAGCGTAAATTGTTTTTGTTCACACCCAAAACCCCAATTTTTTATAGTTTTTTTTTTAAGTTTTTATTTACACCTCATTTTCCTAAGTACTCCCTATTCCCCCCTTTTTATATTTTGATTGCTCATTATATCTTTTTTCTTTAAAGAGATACATCCCTTAAAACTCCTTTTTCATTCCCATAAATATATTTCCAAAATAAAATGTAACTATTTGAATATGTGTTTCCAGAACTATGTATCATGATTCCAAAAGTACATTTTTAGAATAAATATATATTATTTAGGAAAAACATTTCTGGTATTAGAAAACAAATGTTTATCTTATTCTATGTTTATTTGTTTTATTTTTATTTTATCATTAATAATTTTTAAATTTTATTTAAAATCTTATTTTTAATTTATTTTTATTATTCTTTAAATTCTAATTTTGTACCACATATTTGTTAGGATGAATCAATTGCCCTAGTATGGGGTCTTCCCCTAATCTGCATCAATTGACTGGGACTTCTTATGTGAATCAGATGGCATAACCATTTGTTCTTCAAGCCATCTTTTCTTATGTCACCATTAGATAATACGTTGAACCCACCATTCAGGAATTTACTCAGTCTAATTATGAGGGCCCTCATCAAACAACTTAGCTTCTTACCAGATGTCTCACTGCCATTATAAAAGTAACAGCAAAATATACCTTAGTTAATGCTAATTGAGTATACTTCAAGTAACAATGAATATCGTCACATCACAAACACATACTGCGAGTTGGTTTCTAATCCGAATTGGGCCAAGTTTAATAACTCAAATGTTAAGAGTACACATTATAGAAAATTTTTGGCACTTCAGCATGAGTGAAAACTTCGATCGCAAGCATATTAATATGTACTACCCTAAATGTTTAGGTAGCATTATTAGGCATATTTTACCCGCAAACAAACACCCAAATGCACCTAAGGGTATAAAGAATTGGAAACCCCACCACAATTTCGCACACCCAGACAAATATACCTGGTAACATACTAATATCCGTTAAATCCCTTCATCTTCGCAGTTTTAGTACGTACTACGTACCCTTTCCAATACAACAAAGTTCATGAAAACCATTAATTTCAAGAAAGTATTAGGAATATATTTTTTAGCACATCATTTTTAACACTATTAAAATTTACTAAAAAGTATAAAATATTTATTACCCAAAGCATAAAAAATCGATAAATTTTTTTAAAAAATAAATTTCAATTAAGAAGAATGTATTTAAAAGAGTATATATATTACTAATATTTTTTTATGTATTTTCTTCTTGAGGTAATTCTAAATAGATGGTAAAAAAATTTCTTAAGTATTCAACATAATAATTACGTATTCAATCCGACTATCGTTTAAGCTGAAACAAATTTGATCATTTTTTTTCTCTTCTTGAAACATTAAGTTTAGAACCTCCCAACTATATATATATATATAGATAATTAGACAGTGAAGCTCATGTGAAGTTAAAACTAAAGGCAGCGATGGTGAAGGCATTCTCATCAAACTGCGTGGTTTTGAGACGGTTTTGCTGCCTGAAATGGACGGTGTTTGTGGTGGTGTCTCTGGCGGGCGTGTTGGTGTTATGGCCGTGGGAGCCAGAGTTGAAGATCGAGAGAATGAACGTGAAGCGCGTGAAGGTGCACCCTATACCGCCGGTGAGCGCGGACGTGTGGATATCGCTGTCGGTGAGGGTACAGAACCGCTGCATGTACTGGATGGAGCTGACGGACGTTGACGTAGGGGTGAAGTACAGGGGGAAGAAGATGGGTCACGTGGAGTCGGAGGGGTGGCACGTGAGGGGGTGGGCGTCGACGAAGGTGGACGGCGTGCTTGAGTTCAGTGGCCTTCCATCGTCGGAGGTGGCGCATTTGCTGCAGGACCTTGCCATGGGTAAGATCTACTTCCATACCGTTATCAAGGTCTACGGCCAACTTGGCTTTCTCTTGTTTCGCATCCCTCATTTTCTCCAGGTACTCTCTATTCCTTCTTCAATCTTCATCACATATGTTATCTTTCTTTCACTAATCATATATGAATCGTTTTTCATTTTAAACATATCACCCATGTATCTCTCATTTTTCAATATTACATCACCAATCCCATTATATTTGTGTTTCTTTTTCTGAAAAAATAAGGAAAATGTTGCATAAACACCTAATATTATGCTACTCTAGAAAAATAAAAAAATAAGAAATGTTATTGGTAAAATATTTAAAATAATGTAATATTTATGTATCATTGCTCAAAATAATGGCACACTACCTTAACCTTGTGCTTCATTTTGTTATAAAACACGCCATTGAGATTTGAGATTTTGTATCAAGATCGTTGTTAAATATTTTCAATCCTATTATAAAAAAATAAAATTATTAATTAATTATGTTATCTTCCCGATTTTATTATCAATTTCTCATTTTACTTAATACAAATATAACAAAATGACTTTTGAAAATAATTAGTATCTATCAATGAGGTTAGTTATGTCTAACGGGAAACACAATAGTCTTCCAAAACGTGCAAAGAAAAAAATTTCAAGCATAAATTTTATTTCTCATGTCATCATTTGACAATTGAAATTAGTACTAGAAACCACAAAATAAAATGGAATGATTTATGAGGGATTAAAAAACAAAAATAAAAAAGAAACAAGAGATAAAACACACATTTGACTCTAATATATTATTTTATTATTAATCTTATATTATATCTTAAAATATTTCCAACCAAATTTAATATAAAAATGAAAACAATTAACATACATTTAAGTAAATATCATACTTTCATTATGTCAATTAATGTAATACTTAAAATATATTGAAGTATAATATTAAAATAATATAATAAATCATGTAAATAGTGCAATGTTAAAAATAAACTACGTAAGAGGAGGGGGAAATTCTAACTTATGATAATAATAAAAGAGTTTAATGTGTATATATTTACAATGTAAAATAATTTTATACTGATATTTAATCATAAATTATCATTTAAATTACTTTAAGGTATTTATTTTAAAAATTAATAAACTTATCATACACGATGAATTGTAATTACATAACTATGTATAAAACTTTTTACATTGTCAATGCATAATTTTCTCTCATGATAAAGAAGGTAAGATGAAAATTTAATAAATATTTTAATTATAAAAATGACATAAAATGTTAATAAAAAAACTAAAAACTAACATTTAAAAAAAAATACTTTGAAGTAGCTTTTAAGAAAAAAATGTTACCAGCTATTAAAAGTTTGTTTAACAAACACTACTAATCAAGATCAAATAAGATTTTCAATTAGTAAAAATATAAAACAAACTAAAAGCAAGCTAAAAGTACTTGCCAAACACAAGCCAAATTTCTATTAAGGAAAACATGCACATTTAATATTTGACAATACTTCAAACAAATTTGTTTTTAAAGGATGATATATGTGAATAATTAAAAAAAGAAATAATTAATATCTTATTTTGGGAAATTCTAGAATAAACATACTAAAGACAAACCAATCAAAACTTAAATTATTCTTATTATTAGTATTTGTATAGTAGAATATGTCAGATTTAAACTTTAATTTATCAAATAAATAAAATATGTTTTCAATCAAAATTATAAATTTTTTAAAATCTAGTTACTAAAATCACCAAAAAAAAAGTAAAATGATCAAAATTATGGATTGAAAATTAAAAGAGGATCAAAATTGAGATTTGACCTTATTATTATTTTTGACTTGTCTATTGAATGTGTGTTATGAAAAACAAAAAATGTCCCACTTTTTAACTTTTTTAAGCAATAAGTAACTTGTGATAAATTTTGAAAATAACATATAATAGAATATGTGTTGATGCCAAAAAAAAATGTCCCACTTTTACTTTTTTTTAAGCAATAAAGAATTTAAGATAATTTTTAAGCAATAAAAGTCTCAATTTATTATTAAATCTATTAACAAGATATAGCTCATTTTCCATGAAAGTTGATATTTTTTTAGCTATTAATAATATAAACTCATATTCATTGGTGGAATAATTATTCTTTAGATTATGGAGAAATTCTGGAAGAAATCGGAGAATCAGGAATAAACATTCAATTGACAACGCAATAAATAGACATGACTTTGAATAATAATAAAAAATAGTGCTAACGTTTTATAACAAATATTTTATTATTAGTTGAATTTTATTGACAATTATAAAATCAAGAAAAAACATATTTATATATTAAATAAGAGTAAAGTAAAAAAAATTATATAAATTTTAATAAATAATAAAAACTGTGTTAGAAAAGATATCATTAACATTTCCCTAAGAAAATAGATATGGCTGTAATAATAATTGATTCATAGGTGCTCCTTCACATATGGAGCTAGTAAGCATCCATCGTGCAGTGATATGGGTTTAAATTTTAAAAGCACCCAACAACAGTACTGTCCTTACATGCATGGTCATGAACTCATGTGGGACGATGGCATGGTCGTGTGCAGATGATTGGATAAAGCAAAACAGAAGAGAACTTAATTAGACGGTTGTTATCTGCTTCTCGCTTTGCTAGCTCACGAAGAGACAATCGAACAGAAAAAAAGATGCATGAGAGATTCAATCATGCTTTGCTTAGTAAAGGGGAAATTAATATATATATAGGCATGAAATAGGAAGATGAGGGAAATGTGGAAAAGTGGGATAAGTTACTTAGTTTGGTAGATAAGAAATGCGTAAAATGTTTAAAAGAAAGGATAGCCATGCCTGCAACATATATTATTTCTGCCCCGAGACAAGGAGAAAGACGACAAATATATACACATGCTAACACTGCCATAATCTGATTATCTTCACACATACTGCTTATTGAAGTTTACACATTACTTTTATTTATCAGCCAAATAAACATATTTATTAAGAAATTGGTACAAGATGTACGTAGCTGTGTGTGTGTTAGTTTATCTATGAATTTAATTTTATTCTAAATTTAATTAAATATCTATAAAGTTCTTATTTTTAATCACTATTAATTGTTCATAAAATATATTTCATAACTAAAATAAAAATAAAAAAATTAAATAAAATTTAGAATAATTATTGATACAATACTCAATTAATGTTATTATTTTAATATTTATAATTAAATTTTTTTATTTTCATCTTTTACTTATGAAATATATGCTATTAACTTATAATTATCAAAGTTCCATAATAAATACAATTAATGTGAGAAATTTAATTTTGTGGTAAATATTGATTAGTTCCGATAAATAACTATAATAAAGTTCAAGTATCCATCAACAATTATGTAAAATTCAAGTAGTATTCTTTACATATATACTAATTTGTAAACTTGTGCAAGGAACGGGAAGATTATTGTATGAAATAATTAATTACTTTTACATTTTAATTTATTAATAATTAATAACCATTGAAGTATATAAGAAATTAACTATATAGTCATTATGTATAAACATATAATTAAGCAATTGAAGTGACCGTATAAAATAAAAATAATTATTGGAATAATTCAACTATATGAAATTCATTAAAAAATACAAAAAAAGAAGAAATTTAGCATATAAGAAGTAGGGTGTTAACAAAAATGACTCCTTTTATGTTCTGTTAAACAAAAATTGTAAGTTAAGGAAATAATGTAAAAGATTATTGATTTTTTGTTGCTCAAAATAAGAAAGGCTAAAAATATTTACATTAATATAGTAGTAAAAAGAAAACATATATGAAAATTTGAACACTAATGATCAAAATATAAAATAACATAACAGTAAAATGATAAATGAAAAGAAAATTGCATAAAGGTGACACCTACAAAGAGAACAAAATAAATAATAAAAGATACATATGATAAGACGAAATCAGTTGTTATACATGAGATATGTTAAAATAGTTTGTTAGTTTCCAATTCCCGATTCTCATCCTCGCCACTACACATGCAAAAAATGTCATTAACAATTACATATCAAGCAAAATGCTCCTTTCTCAAACCCCAAGAGCAAAATTAGGGAAACTATAAAATGCTAAACCAAAAAAAAATTAAAAAAATAATGAGCAAATGAAACGATAAATAACATAGAAAGAGATCTGGTAGTTGAAGCTAAACCATAGTGGAAAAATATATAAAAGAGAATAAAACCATGATGATGATGATTCAAGCGTTTAGTCATTTCTATGACATTAAATTAGAAAACTATTTGGATCTAAAAAGGGTATATTAGGCTTTAGAAACATACGTTCGAATGGTATGCCAAAAAGAAGGATAATGATATATGAATATATATATTGCAAATAATTATCTGATACATTATTTATTTATTTATTTATTCCTATTAAATCATATCATTTACTATATCTAAATTTTTGCATGTTTTCTCTCCAAGTTGTCAAATAGCATAAGCTGTCCATATAATTTTATTCTAAAAAAAAGGGTACTGCCGGGAGTTGGTTTCATCAGAAGTGGAGAAAGTTTAATAATTCTAATGATAATAAGTGCACACGTTATAAAGAAAATTGGCACTTGAGTAAGTGACCAAAACTTGGGAGACATAATATGTAAAAAAAAATGTCTCTAGCTAGGCACGAACCCGCAAACAAACACCCAGACACATAAAGTATAAAGAATAGGAAAGCCCACCACAATTTCGCGCAGCAAAACAAATTAAGATACTAACATGCATTCAAACAAATGGTGCAAAACCCATCATCCACGCACTAGCTAGTAGTCCAACAGAACAACATTCATGAGGGTACTCATTAAAACATTACAAATATAGACATAGAGAGAGAGATCGTGTGAAGGGGTGGCGATGGAGAAGGCATTGTGGAGGTCGAAGTACGTGGTTTCCGGAGGGGGGTTGAAGTGGATGGTGTTTGTGGTGGTGTGTGTGGCGTGCGTGGTGGGAATATGGCCGTGGTATCCAGAGCTGAAGATCGAGAGAATGGAAGTGAAGCGGGTGAAGGTGCGGCCGGTGCCGCCGGTGGGGGCGGACGTGTCGATATCGATGTCGGTTAGGGTAAGGAACCGTGACATATACTGGATGGAGATGAGGGAGGTGGACGTGGGAATGAAGTACAGAAGGAAGAAGATGGGCCACGTAGAGTTGAAGGGCTGGCAGGTTAAAGGCTGGAGCTCAACTCACGTGGAGGCGGAAGTTGTGTTCGCAGAGCTTCCCTCGTCTCAAGTTCCCTATTTGCTCGAGGACGTCGCCAAGGGTAAGGTCTACTTTCGCACTGTTGTTGAACTCTCCGGCCAGTTCGGCATTCTCTCATTTCGCACCCCTCTTCCTCTTGAGTTCAAGGTATATATACTCATCATATATTCTTCCTTCTTTTTCTTTATCAACTCTATTTTTTTACCACCCTACCCAGTCACTACTCACTCTTCCTCCCATTAACTTTATTTTTTCAGAAAATATAACTTTACACCTTACCTTCTTAATCTTATATATGTATGGATGGGCACTAAGTAAATATGAATATATAGCCTTATATTCGTGATTACCCACTCAAATTCACTTTGATTTTGACTAAAAATAACTACTTTGATCCCTCAGGAAAACAGATAATTAATATTCGATCTTTTAAATTCAAACCCATCCCATTTTTGGTGGGAATGAAAAGATCAGTCAAACTTATTCTCTCGATCAGCTTTGTTATCATGCCTAGCTAATCGGCATGTAGGATATGGATCCGTTTTAAGCTAACATTTAGATCTAAAATTATAAATGTCAATTGGTTGGCGTTAGTTGTAGTTTCTTTTTTTTTTTTTTTAAGATCAACTTAAATAATTGAATAAACCTAATCACATTTGGATTGATTTGGGTCTGCTCATTGAGTCTGCTAATGAAATAATGAAAAAAAAAGTTAAAATTAATACAAGAAAAATGGAAAAAAAGGAAATTATAAAAATATAAAGAAAAATAATGAATTCTCTTAAAAATCAAAACTACAGAATTATATAACAAAAAATATAGAATTCATTATTGGATTATATAACATAGAAAATTTTAAAAAAATCTAAAACAATTAATGGGAGTTCGACTTGGGTTTGGTCAAGTTGCATATATCTATATTTGAAACTTGAATCTATATAATCAAGTTTAGAATTTTAAAATTCAAATCAAATTGACAATTCAAATCAACTCAAAACTTCTCATTCAATTTATTTGAGTTGATTGGTCAATAGATCGATCAAACCCATATCTGTCCTTATAGTTGTGTTTCATTTGTTTTTAAATGAAATAGTAAGTGAGATTTTGTACAAAAATTAATACAGTCATTAAATATTTTGAATTCTATAAAAAAGTATAAAATTTTCATTGTCATTTTAAATAATAAAGAAGCGTATTAAAAAAGTAAAGATAAAATTAAAATAGAAGGAAAAAAGTTACAAACGTATGAACTACAGAGTATATAGCTAAATTAATTTATGTTAATAAATAAACTTGTTTACTAAACATCTTAAATCTTAATTTAGTTAAACAACTTTATAAATTAATCACATAAATGATAAGTTAACTTATTTTAAGTGTTAATCCTCCTATTACTTGGGATTGGGCAGAGTTGCGTTGCAAAGTTCTTGTGAAAGACAGTCTTTCTAGCTAGTGCAATTGGTAGCTTTAATTCTAGTAGTTTTTTATATCGTTACGTTTTTTTTGGTCTCAATCAATCTTAACATATAATCAAGATTTTTAATATAAAAAAAAGAGTTAATAAAATTCAACTATATAATTTATAGAGATTAGTTGCGATCATAAATTATTAGTCATCTCATACGTATAATAATTTCTCTAGGATCTTCTTTGTGATTCTTTTCCTACAAAATTTATTTATTTTCATAAAAATAATTTCTCTATGTATTGCATTCAAATTTGGGTAAACCAAACTAAATCCATGTAAAATTTCACATTTCACATTGAGGAGTTGAAAACTATGATAATCACATTACAATCTGCACGTCATGATTATTATTCCTGGTGTTTTGAATTTGCTGATGCTGTGTCCCTCAATATCCCAACAGACAATACTGGCATGTGAGATCTTGGTCAATACAAAAAACCATTCAATTATTCTTCAACACTGTCTTCACAAGGTAAGCTTACATGCACTGTCATTCAATTAGGCGCCTTAGTGGGGTCGTAATAGAGTCTCTTGATATTGCCTTTGCCTTGTCAACGATCGATTCTCTTGTACTGACTCTGTTTATCATTTCAATTTTCAATAATGGACTGAAGGACTAACCACAAACGCTCTGCAATCATGGGAGATGAAGCCTCAAGAAAAAGATGTTGGTCTCCCAAGATATATGTATACATGTATAAATTTAAATTATATAATTCAGGTTTGGATGGATCAATGGGACGCACCACGATGGCCACATATTCTAAAGATTATATATTACTATTATGTTAGGAGCGTGTTCCAGAAGCAATTGCCACTTGCAATGATTGTAGTATTATGATCATTATTTGTGTCAGTGGGTAAAAACTCAATCATGAAAATAACTATGTTTTCGATCAGAATCGTAGCTAACGGTTATTTTATTCCATTTTGTATAATTTTCCGCCATCTAGTCATGGATTTAATGAGCAACGTTCAAAAAAGAAAAATAAAGAACAGAGAAGGAAATTGAGAATACCCAAATTATAAATGTCTGAGAAAACACTTTCTTAATCTAAAACTGAACAGGTTTTTAATTTTCTTCTCTCTTTAGAAAAATGTAAATAGAGAAAAAGATTCAAAACCACGAAGTCATCTGTGATCTTTAAGCACAACTTTCGCTTTTTTACTTTCTGTATTGTTAATTAAACAACATATCTCGTAAATCCAAAATCTCAAAAAATTCTCGTCACCACAATTTGTTCTTTTTTTTTTCTTTCCTTTTTTTCACTTTTTCCCCTTCCGATCGAATTAATGGTCCACCAAACTTTTGAGAGCCTAGTGATTAGTGAGATAACTTTTTTCTTTTGTTGCGAGAATAAATTCTGTTTCACTTTTTTCTTCATCGACTTCGTTTTCTCCCTTTATTTCCTAACAAAGCTAATAATTTTCCTTTAAGCTAGTATGGGACAAGGCATGGAGTGGTGACTGTTGAGATAGATCAACCTTGTTTTCAATTAAAATTGCAACCTTCGTTTTACTTTATTTCCTATTCTTAAGACTTGTATAAAAATTTGTGAAAACATAAATCCCCTCTTTAGTTATCACTATTTCTTGTACAAATTGATAATTACTTACAATAAAAATATTTTTCAAACCAAATAAAATTAACTAATACTTTTTTATTTTTCATGATTTTATATATACATTTTTAAAACAACACACATAAAATATGCGATATTTTTATAATTATTATAAATATAAGAAATAAACAGATAAAATATTTTTTTAAAATTAAGTTTCATAATTTTAATGTCCTTCTCCCTTGTTTCTTTAATTAAAAAAATGAGCAAAATGTAAATGGAGAAATGGTAAAAAAAAACTTACAAACAACATTCCTCATATATGTTATAAAATTTCCATCATCCCATTCTTTTTCTTTTCCCCTCTTTATGTTATCTTCCCATTTAATGGCTAAGCAAACTTTCGAAAGCTGTGTGAAATAACACTTTTTTGTGCATGAATCATTTCAGTTTTACTTTTTCTTTCTTTCTTAATCAATTTCAATTTTCCCCATCATTTCCAAACAACGCTAAAATAACTTTCCAAAGAAGCAGCATAGTGCGGTGGCCATTAAAAAATAGGGTAAGAAAAGGGTAAGGAGGGAATAGAGTGAGCCAACAAGGTTGAGTAGCACACAGTAACTTTAATACATGAATTCAAAAGCATGTCAAATTGAAACGAACGCTTGTACAAATTAAAGAACCATATAAAGGGTTAAACAGATTTAAAAATTGAAAATATATCCTAAAACCTAACGCTAAGGCACCGACCAATATTTATTTATATATAATATAAGGTGGCCTTATAGTCTTACACTGAACCAAAAAATTTGTGCATAAAAAAGACATAAAAATTCCTCAAATCGTTGCTTATTTTCAGGGTTTTCTTTTGTTTTGAACTCCCTAGCTATGAACCCGAAAACACAAAAACTACTATTGCGGAACCATATTGTTTATAACATCCTGCCACATCAAATACATAGGGTAGGACTTAGGTGTTTCAATAAGCAATTTCTCTACATATTATAACTTTTTTATTTATTATTTATCTTTATCCAAAGTAACCATACCCCATGTGACAACATAAAAGTACAGCCATATAGTTGCAATTTCATTTGCTGACATCACGAGGAAGTATTAACATTGCTGGACTATAGTATTTTTCACTCTTTTTCTGGATCCTATCCTGTTGTAAGTACTTGCTGTGCTGAGGTGGTGGTGATGAGTTGATAAAAAGAGGGGTATGTTAATTGTTATGTTTTCATTATATAAATAGCCAGGGTGCATGCACTTCAAACACCTTGGTCCCCTAAACCATTTTATGCTCCCAAGGTTCTCTGTGCTAGTTCTATACACCATGAACCTTGAAAATTGTCACTGTCTGAGCACCATAAGAAGCAACAGCAATTTGAGTTGGTCAAGTTATGAGAGAATTGGCTACGATCCAATTGTGTGTGTCAACGAATTGGTGACCAGATTGAAGATGGGAAGCTGGAAAGCATTGTGGAGGAAGATCAAGAGGGAAAGGAGGAGATTCTTTAGACCTTCACCTGTGTTTCATGTCCAGTATGATCCTACCTCCTACTTACAGAACTTCGACGATGGCTATTCCACTGACCCGGATAATGTTTCTCGGTCCTTCTCGGCTCGATTTGCAGCACCCTCCAAGATCTTTGGGAAAATTGAAGTGATGGATGATGGAGAATTAGAGATAAATCATAAGAGTAACATGTTGTAATTTTGAGTTCCTTTGGACTCATTTTCAATTTTTTTCCGATGAATTATGATGCATTGTACAAATGTTGAGACATCTAGTTATTAGTTAATCTCTTTCACTATTAGATGCTATAGAACTTAAGTTCTATCTGATATTTCCATTTCTTTTTCCTGACACTGTTTTTCATCTTTTCATATGGAGTAGTAAGCTTGATGATAGAATTGTTGGAAATCTTACATTGACTAATGATATGACCATAAGTACAGGACAATTTTCACTCCATGAGTTAGTTTTTAGGATTGAATTATATTCAACCCCTAATTCTAAGAAGAAATTTTTTCCATGGTGTTTGGATGTGCTCCTTGACTCAATTGCTAAGCCTTTTTAGTCAGGGCAGTGTCAATCCATATATATAAAACAACCTTTACTATAACAATAAAGATGCAAGTTGCAACACATTGTAAGCAGAGCTGAACATATTTGTTCCTAGTTGCTCAAAATTATGACATTACTACATTGTTGATGGTTATAATTGAAAAGCACATCTAACCTCCAGCTCACTTATAACTTGATAGTGAACTTGAGAATGATTTTTTAAGCTCTCCTTGTTAGGATTTTATGTGCTTAAGGTTGAGAGCACTATTGTCTTCATTACTTCTATATGTTCTAACTTTGCAAGATAGTGACAAAATAGGATATGATTATTTCCCTTGCATAAAATTCCTCCACTATTGATCAACCAACAAAATCATTAACCAACTTGTATGGTGGTCCACAGACTCCAGGTATTCTGGGACCATAATATCTGTCTATCCAGTAAAAAGAAGTAACTGCAACAACCATGTGCTCTGTCAACATGATGTGCTAGTGCTATCCAACCTTCTTTCACTTGTCCCTCTTAGAATTTATTTCCTCTTTCTTTCCACCTATCTGGTTTTTTTTCTTTCTCTTCAGCTTCTTTTTCAACAGAATCTGAGTCTTCTATTTAATGTCATAAAGTAATCCAGGGAGAAAAGGATTAAAAAAATTGGAATGGCAAAAGCTATAGGGGCTATTTTCTTGCGTCCTAATTCGTTAACCCTTTTATCTTACCCATCACTGATGCGTTTCAGACTGGTGCAGTGGGGTACATGAATTTTAATGCTTGTCCTTGTTCTACCATACCTTCATATATCCTTTGGACCAAACTGTCTAACCATAAATGTTTTTTTAGTTCACCCATCAAGTAGGTAAATAAGGGGCTTCCAAATTTGGAGACAAAGCCTCACTATTGTTCTCCATAAATTCACTACATAATTAAGAATCAAGTGAAGCTTTCAAACTAACGAGTCTTGTGGATGAAAAAATCGGGTTGAGAGAGAAGAATCCACTAAAGGTGGTTAACCAGATTTTTCGGAGGAAATTAGTCCATACCAATAACATGGTTAAAAAAAAAGTGAAGCTTTTCAAAGATATCAAAAACCCATTTGTCTGTTATATCTGTCTGCTATATGTGTCTCTTAAGGACACACTGGCACTCATATAATAACATTAGGTGCATGAAGGAAAAATACTCAACCAAATGGCAGGTCAAATAAATGCAACAGAAAAACCTATAATTGGCTCTCTTGCCATTATAATTGGCAGCTCATATCTACCAAAGTTACCAAGTTTATTGTCTTATTGATTGATTGATATTGGGCAAGGATGAAATTTGCGACATCTACTCTAAGCCCCACGCACCCTCTATTGATGGAACCATTCACTTTGGTGACTATGGCATGCATGATTGTGATGTGTGTAAAATGAATACATTTTTGGGTTCCCTCAACTCAATTGCAGTGGAAACTTATCCTTGAATGATGAATACCATAGGAAGCTAACAAGATCTAGCAGTAAACAGATAGCCAAGTTTGAAATCTCAATCAGATTTTTACCCTAAAAGACATGGATCAAATATCAAATAACTAAATTGCTTATATTTTATATTTTATATTTAATGAAATTTGAAATGTTTAAGTACTTGATGGAATCTTTATTATGTTTACCGTACTTCCAATAGGCCTCTGATATGTCATTTTCTACTATCTCTACTGCATTTATTCCATATGACTTTTTTAAAGTTACTCCAGACGCGTTCATGCCTGTTCTTTTGTTTTGAGTATTCCATATCTTTTTATACATTGTAAATTTGTAAATATTATAAATTCAAACGAGACAGAAATCAATCTAGATAAATATGCTCAAACATTTGAAACAATTTTTATGGAGTCACTAAAAACTTGTCATTTTCCTGTTATTTTTATCATTCTATGTAATTTATTTTCAAATACATTTTTTTTAATTTGCTGATGTATATAAATATGTAATATAGTTTGGAATCTTGATAAAATATGAGGGTATGGCTAATGGAGCTGGTCCAGTAGCAGCAAGAAAATTTCTGACATCCCCAAACTCGGAAACAATTATTATTGGTTAATTATATGCACTATAGATTAGTGTATATACTGTAATATCTTTATCATTGAAATCTTCTCTTTACATGTACACAGTTGTTATTTTCTCAGTTCAACAAAGTAAAATTGTTATGTATTATTTTCCTTCCTTTTTTGTAACTGTTAAATTACATGCACTGAAACACAATGGTAAAAATATTTTGTCTATTCATACAGTATAACTTTTCAGTGTATTGTAGCATTATTTGTTATCATTAGCAAAAAATTGAGTGTAATTGTTCACCAAGCAAGTCAAAATCTTTGCCAGATGCAATGCTACCAAATAAAGTTATCATCCGAGTGAAATGTCACCTATTCTCATACGAGTGTTCAAACTTCAAACCTCATATCCTGAGGAATGATTTCCATTAAGGCTTGTATTATACTGTGTGGCTGCATCATTGAGGCATCAAATTGAAATGATTTTAGCTCTGCTCTCAGACATTCATAAAATGTATCAAATATATAATGGCATCTGCAATGCAAACAATTTGAGATAAAGATGATATGCCTAACTCAACTCTGAATTCAAATTAAATCATAGTCCTCAAAGGTATAAAAGCAAGTAAAAATTTACTACAAAATTATTTGGGAGCAGGCACTTGCCCAAAAGGGGAATTGGGGATATTGCAAGTACTCAAACTCAATTCTCAAGCAGCCAGAACTACATCAAGGAGGTACCACATACAACCACCACTAGATAAATACTGCAATCTATGAAAAGTCCTCTAATGGCCTGGTAGGTCACCAAACCCCTTTCCATAAGCTTTACTGCATCACCCCAATTGTGTCCATCTCCAGTAGCTTTAACTTTTTCTCCCTCAGCTTCTTCCAAGACACTTGCCTTTCCACCATATAGGCGAGCAAGCACAATTGTAACATCAGTTAACAAGAGTATGTAAAGAGGCCTTGAGGCCAAAACTCTCTCTGAAATCATGTAATAAAAAACTACCAGCAATGCTATTATCAGAGAACTGAGGGCGCGTGTGGGCTCAGAAGCTAAAATGCAGATATTCAGCTCTCTTGAAGAGAAAAAAGTATCCTTATTATGCCTGAGAGGTTGCTTTAGCTGTTGTGTGTCATGTGCTGGATTTTTTGTGTTTGACGGGACAGAAGGTGGTTTCATTTTGGCAACATTACCCTCAGACACTTGATTATTGGCTTCTGTAATAGTATCAGAATCCTGTATAAGAGGTTCCTCTTCAGGGTTGAAGTCGAAACTTTCCATGTTTGAGTACCTAAATCCGCCCTGATGTTTTAGCCTTGCTGAAGAAAGAGAGACACTACGTTTATTTTCAGCACCGCCTGAAAATCCCAACGAATCCAATCAACAAAGATATGTAGTAAGGGGAAAATCAATGGAAAAATATATCTAATTTTGTCAGGCAAGTCGGTGATTCTAAAATGAGCACATATGAACAATCTTACAAAAATACCAGCTATAGAGTTGCAGAGTTCATAACAGGATTCCTTGAAGATACAGTTAAAACTTAAAACCACTTACAAGGAAGGTCAGTGTTAATTTCACTTATCATTATCAAAATAGATTCTCCTTGATGTTTTACTATTCCATAACCATAGACAATTGTCGAGGTAATACATCTTGATAGCAGAGGAGTGAAGGACCTTCAATTTTGGCATTTGAAGAATGGAAATCAATTTAAATTTAGGAAAACTAAAGCATGAAACATGAGTACAACACAGTTACTTACACATTGGTCACGATATTTTCTACAGGTCATAAAATAACAAGAATTTCATTTCCGTATTTCTATCAATGTAAAAAATGTTATACTCAGAATCATATATAGTATGTTTGGAAACACGCTAGACACTGTTTTAGACGTGGATTCCCAACGCAACCATTAATTGCTTTTGCATTGTCTTTGGCATGATTTTGCACTAAATGTGAATCATAGATGAAGATCCAAACATGCAATCAATAGTTTTACTATATATGACAATATAGTATACATAGTTGAATGAAAATGTAATTTTTATTTCGCATTATATCTACATTCTAATTAAATTTAAGTCACAATTAACAATGGAATCTCCTTGAAGTATTGCTTAACCTCCAATCAAGCATCATAATGAAGCAATCTCAAAGGAATAGAAGGAAAACTATAAATCCAAATTACATTTTGTTTAAACCCCTTCCAATAAAAAAAGTAAAAGTTCAGATTTTTATGACACCCTTTAGAAAATTATGAGCGTCCAATCAACCAACAAGATTAAGAACATTGGGAAGGTAGCAATACGAACCGGTGAGATCTTCATGGTAATCGGTGAATGCAGACAACGACTGAGGGCGCTGGTGGCGAGGGGGAAGATGATGCTGCTGCTGATCATCTGAGTTGGAGTCGAAAGCTGCGACCGACATGGATTGCGCGTGACGAGGAATGTTGCGGTGGGTTGGGGATGACGCGGAAGAGGGTGGTGTCGGAGGAAGCGCATTGATTCGACCCGTTATTAAGGCCATGCGATCTGAACCTCTCTCTGCAATTCTTCTTCTTCTTTCTTCTTTTCCTCCTCCATCGTTGCTCGCCATCTTCTCTCTCTCTCTCTCTCTCCGTTCTCTCTCTCTCCCCGCGCTTCTGAAATTGTGAATTTCTGGTATTTCCGTTACGAGAATCTTTAGTCCTTCCCAGGGGGGTGAGTTCCGGAAACGACGCCGTTTGACAAGGCCTTTTTCTCAACTTAGTGGCCACGTATTCAATATGAAATTATTTTCACTACAACGTTTTTTCAACAAAAATAAGTTAAAGGATTCTCATTCTCTCTCCAAAATGTATGTTGCAAATAAAATTGAAAAACAACACCAAAAACACTTCGAAATATAATACTGATCATAGTAACCAACTTATATATAACTTTGTTTAGGAAATCGACTTTTAACTTGATTTCGTAAATTAAGCTTAGCTTATAAAAATTAATAAGTTTGTTTATCAATCATTTTTCTTTTTCATTTTTTTTCATTAACTTACTTGATATTTTTTGACCTTTTCTAATCAAATAATTAATTATATTTATTTATATCATTTATATTTGTCAATTAATAATTTATTAGTTAATCTTATCGTCAAACACTTTTAAGTTTCAATTCAATTAGCTAATTTTTAAAATTCAAACTTTTCATATAGCTTATAAACATCAATTAACTTATAAGTTAATTTTACCAAGACCTAAGTGGCATAAGTGTAAAATTTTGATATATATATATATATATACATTTTTCAACATTCTAATCTAACCTATTAATTATATAGGAGATTTATTCAGATAAGAGTGACAAATAGTTATCTACTTTTTGAAAAATATTAATATAAAAACCCATATTAGCCTATACTAATTAAATTCATTTTTTAATGATACTTTAAGAAAAACATCAATTACAGATTATAAATTTCGAAAACACAACTATTGTGTAATTTTGAAAGCAAATAAATTGACCATTGTGTTAAGGGTTTTTCCAAAAGGACTTCGATGATAATGATAGTACTGGTTGAAAAAATAATATTATAATAAAATATATACATATATAGTAAAATGGTTAGAATTTTGATTATATCATTTATATTTTTTTGGTACATCTATCATTTATAATTTATTTTATTTTATTTTATTTTTGGTCTGATATTTAATATTTTATTTTTCTAAAGTATATCTTATACTTTAAAAAAAGTCAAATTAGTGAGTTATTAACTTGTAGTTGAGTATATAAATTGGGATTGGTCAGTTGGTTAAAACCAAGATATTGATGTCTAGATGCAATTAAAAAATTGACAAGTATTTTAAGACCACTGACCAATGTGACTCTCCTTTTTAATGATGTTACTTACTTACAATAGTTGATTTAAAAGAAATTAAACTTTTAATAATTGTGGTTATGGTCAAAATGTTATATAATATTTTTTAATTTGGAAATAACAGTGAGTATTTGATTTGGAAATGTT
Source organism: Glycine max (assembly GCF_000004515.6). NCBI lineage: Eukaryota > Viridiplantae > Streptophyta > Magnoliopsida > Fabales > Fabaceae > Glycine > Glycine max. The sequence goes on from NC_038244.2 coordinate 16,776,925, forward strand.
TATGGTTTAATGTCAGAATAATTAATTCTTTTATTACATCAGTTAATTAATTAATAAATGTTGACATATTTTTTTTAAAAAGAAAATAAACTATTAAAAATTGTGGTCATGGTCAAAATGTTATATAATATTTATTTATACGTGAATGTTAAATAATATGATAATATATAATCAATTATAATTAAGCAAATGTTACTCTTCATTTTTGTTAATTAGTTCTTTTAATATAGTGGTCTAAAAAATAATTCACTTTTTAATCCATCAGATTAAAAGAAAATAAACGATAAAGATATATATTTCAAAGTTATTCTTAAAATAACTTGTTGCCTCCATTTTATATATAAATAATTGAAATACTTCCATTTTTATTGAACTAGCACCGCCAATATTATAGATAAGGTGGGATTTTAGATGAATTCAAGAAAAACTCATAATGAATCTTATAAGAAATAAGGGGAAAAAAATATATAAAAAAAAATGTAAAGGAGAGAACTGATCATATATTACTATTACCTCCTGATGTGAAATTTTGGCTTTAATTTCGAGTATCCCGAAAATATTCATCGTAAGAAACATTTACAGATTTGTTACAGAAAAAGGAAAATTACGAGTATGCACAGTAATTTGTTTCCTAAGTTCAAACTAAAGAAGAAGAAGTATGCACATGACTGTGAGATTAACCTCCCATTGACATAAAAAAAAAATTTAAAAAAAATCCTACTAATCTACCGACCATCGCAAATTCTACTGTTAGTACTTAGTACTGATAATAAGAGTGGCTGATAAAAAAAAATTGCTGATAATAAGTGTTGGTAAAATGGGTTAGGATGAATTTATTTTAATCTTCACTCTGCTCTAGATTTTAATATGATTATTCATTTGAACTCAAATATAATTCAATTTTAGCTAATAGACTATTTTTCAAAAGAAGTTCATAGTTTTAAAAATTGGTTCAATGATTAATCTGTTCATGGTATTAGATTATTGGGTCAGTAGTTGAATTGGTGAGTCATTAATTGACCTGCATGACCCAATATGTAATAAAAAAACAAATTGTATATTTGTCTAAAAATATTTAAAAATAACATCACAAATTAATATAACATAAATAATTATTAGATACCAAAATATTTAAAAAATATTATTGTCCAAGTTCAAACAAACAAATAACAAACATCACAAACATAAATAAATAGCTAAATAAGTTTTAGTTCATCATGTGCTCCTACTTTCCAATATCTAATATAATATCTAATTGTATTCACTACTGTTCCCAATTTTGTTGTTGGGACAGGTTCTCCATTCAGCTCATGTTTTTTCAGTACAACATCTAATTTGTTTCGCGGCAAGAACTCGTTTGGAAATAATAATCCGCGAATGTTAATCAGCAAGTGTACTGAGTCGCACAAGTAATATAAAATGATAAGAATCAAGTATCGAATCACAGGAAATTTGTTTCATTAAAAAAATGTGCATTCAATGAGTAAACATTTGTGTAAAACAAGTAAATAATCAAAATAGGGTTTTTTTTTTGTCTACAATTCTAATTAACTACAAACTAAAGTATCTAACAGTGAGAGGTGAAAATAGTTGAGTAAAAGCGTTGGGTCATTCTATTGAACCAACTTTGATGTTACTAAATATTTTTCTCTATTTAACGTTGTTTTAGTGTTCCTATGTTGAAAACAACTACCCAAACCAAGATCCCTCGAGTGAATGAGCCTAATTCTATTTAAACTTCGTCCTTGATCCCTCAACAAACTTGGTTTAAACGATTTGCATTAAGATTACAACATAATATAAACTAAATCACTACACTATGTCCCCAGACATACAATTTTTTAGCTTGCTCTATCAAGTTCTAAGGTTTTAAAGTACTTCCCAGTACTAAAAATCAACTTTACATACAAATGGGTGATCAAGCCACAAGCATGCAAGAAATAAGCACAGATAGAAGTAATGAACACATAAAAACAACCTTAAATAGATAATGAAAAGATATTACATCAAGTGTTCAGCAGAAATCCCCAACAAAAGGTCTAGCCTTCCATGGCAAGTTAGCAACTTTCAGCACAAAGGATGAGAATTAGAAGAGAAACTAAGATTACAAGTGATGAGGATGTCTCCTCCACCCCTTGAACCCTAAAATCACTCCTAAAACCTAAACTCTCTTAAAGGCAGGAGCTTTGCTCTGTTTTCCGTCTCTCTCTGTGTCTCTTTGTTTTCTCCCTCTGTGTCTGTTGTCTTTTTACGCCAACTTCAGTGTTTTAAAGGCTCCTTGACATTTCAGATTCTGAAGGCTCGCTTAGCGTCATTTTCTCGCTAAGCGCGAGTTAGTGAATTCTCGCTTAGCGAGTTGAACGCGCTAAGCACGAGAAGGAACAAACGATTCGCTGGGCGAGCTTGCAGCGCGCTGGGCGCCGACATTTGTGACTGATCATCTTCTAGGGTTTCCCCATGCGCTAAACGGGCTGAGTGCCTCGCTTAGCGGATGTCACTCGCTAAGCGCATATGCCTCGCTTAGCGAGACACCTGCTGCTTCACCTTCTTCTACTTTTAGCCTGAAACTGAAGTTGATTCACATTAATTCACAAAAATGGGAGTATCTGCTGAGCAAAATCAAACTAAACATGAAAATATGTACAAATCCTACAAAAAGAACCATAAATTTAGGGAAATATGCTAATTTAATGAAACTATTCAATACAAAAGTTAGTCGTAAATAACGACTAACATAGTTCAACAATGATAATTATCCTACTCACAACAAATTAGACAAACTAAAACATTAAGTAACCGCTGATATGAAAAGAAATTCAACTTATAATCACAAACAAAACTGTCTCCCATTGATCAAAACAACACTCAAATAGTTCACAATAATAAAAAGCAACAAAAATAGTCACCCATGTTCCAAAAATCATTCTCTTGATGCATTAAATTTCACAACTCTTAAAAAACACAAACAAAATATAAAGAACACACGTTTAAAAAAATGACTATAACTAGAAAAAAAAAAAGGATCAGTAATCCAATCTGGGTCAATGGGTCACCAATTTGACTGCAAACCCAACGGGTCGCTTCGGGTTCTCTAGGTCAAAAGTACACCCGATTGAACGTAATATCCAACCCAGATCAGTCACCGAGTTGACAGGTCACTCTAGGTTGAAAGCACACCGATCGAACGTAAGATCTAACCTGATCCAGCCACCAGGTTGCGATTTGACCTGTTGGACCGGTCAGGTGAGTCTGAGTCTTAAAATTTTGGTTAATAAAAATATATCATTCTTTTTTATGCTCACAATATATATAAAAAGAAAAAAAATTATACCCAGTCTAAATTATTTTACAAATACATCACAATATGTTTTTTATAGTTTAAAAGTTAAAATTCACTTTCAATAGGGACGAGTTATAAATACTCCTAACTAATAATATTAAATATTCTATTAATTATTAAATTATAAATTCAAATTAATTAACGTTATTGATGCCGTATTAAATGAATCATTAGTATTTAACCGTAAGTTTATGTTTTTTTTTTCTTTTTTCAATTAATGTTTACCATGGGTTTCAAAGCAAGCGCATTCCAATTTTCTTCCTCCCCCTTTATCTTCAAATCGTCCCCATTCAAGGCATTCCTTAAGAACAAAATCATTTATACAATATATATATATATACACAGCAAAAAAATGACTAATTTGGTAGAAAAGGGGAAAAAAATAATATCATTAAAATAGCAGTATACGAATTTTATATATAGTAAATCCTTCCAAAAACGAGAGAGAAAAGAAAATCCTCTCATTTACTGTCCAAATTTGTCAAAAATGGTACGTAATCAAAGTCTACTAAAAAAAAACACCATTTGAATCAAATTCTACTCTTTTGAATAAGATTTGATGTGAAGACCACGATTCTGAACCAAGACCCATGCTTTTTTACACCAAACATTACGCTAGCTAAATGCATTTAAATAACACACACCTCGATTGGTCAAACAATTCATCCCCACAATTTGTAAATCTCACTCCCCCATTCTTCACTCTTCACTTTCCTTGAAATCCCCATTGGGAAAAACTATTATCATCCTCGATCATCATGGATCCCAAATTAAAGAAGATCCCAAAATCCCTTCGAGACTACCTCTTCAAGATCAAAACCCACCAGCGTACACACATCAAATTACCCTCTAAGAAATGGATCCTCACGTCGTGCAAACATCCTAGGACTCCTTCTCTCGACATAGACAACATGAAAAACATGCACCGACAACTACGTCAAAGACGACGAAGCCATGTTAGCGGACATCGACCGTTTCCTCTTTGAAAATTTCAAGTCCCTGTTCCTCAATGATCTTGAAGAACCCGCCAACAGAGTAGAAAAGTCTCCAGAACTGGGCCCCATGCCATCAGGTTTGACTCTTATAGAAGGTTCGATGAATCGCCACTGAACCTCTTCACGGTCACAACCACCGAAGCAGGGTCCAGCTCCGCCACGTCGGAAAGCGAGATCGCGGAGGAGCAGACGGTGATTCCGGGAAATTGTGTGGTGGTGCTGGCGAACTCAGTGAACCCCAGCAAGGATTTCCAGCGATCCATGGAGAGCGTTGTGGAAGCGAGGTACGTAAAAATTAAATATCTTTAGTGGCGCATGTAGTGACGGAACTTTAGTGACGAATTAATTGATAACAAAACTTAGTGACGGAAAATTGTTATTCCATGTTAAAATTCTGATATCGTGAAATTTTAGTGACGGAGTACATGCAGTTTATTCTGTGACTAATTTTAATTTTTCTAATAGATTGAGGAATTGTGAAAAAGTGGATTGGGACTTCATGCAGGAGCTTTTGTTCTGTCACATGAACCTGAACAACAAGAAGTAGTCGCACAAGTTAATTCTCAGCGCCTTCGTCGACGTTGTCATCGCCATGCGCAGCCCCTCGGATATTGCTCCGGTGAAGCTTCGAACGGTTAGGATCGGAAGGAAGGTGCAGAAGAAGACAAGGAAGCAGTTACCTTGGAATTTGGGTCGTCATCATAAATTACTTGTTGGAGGACGAGTTTTCAACCTTCGTCGTAAATCATAATAAAAGCATGGAAACAACTTTGATTTTTCAAATGTAATGTAATTTTTTACATGTATATATTTAAGAGTTTTATGCTCTTATATAAAATAATTTTATATTATTATTTAATCATAATTTATTGTATAAATTATTTTAAGATTATTTTTAAAAAAAAGTTAACAAATTTATCTGAAATTGAATGAAAATGTAAAATTTATTTTTTAGTTGATATATAATATTTTTTTATATTTATCAGAAATTTATTTTATGGAAAAGGGATAAATTTTTTTTAAATATTTTTGTTTTTTTTTTTGCTGAATTTTTTCTATTAAATGTATGTTTAACAAAGTTTTATACCGAAAGTAGATAAAAAAAAGTGTGATTTTTCTTTTGTTTTTTGTTTAGTTAAGTACTGTACGCAAATAAGGTGGATGAAAATGTGTACTTCTCCCGCATTCTTTTTACGGCAAAACAAGAGGAAAATATCCCTGATTTTTACTTTAAATAAATTAAATATAATATAAATGCGGTCTACGAGTCTATTTAAGTAAAAAAAAAATATGATTTAATATTTAATTTTCTATTAACTTATAATTTATCTATTAATAATTCATTGTATGTGACGTAATTAGAATAATATGTGTTTTTTTAGATTAAGTAATACAATATATGAATACTAAAAAAATACAGCTTTTTAATAATGTAATTTTAAATTCAGTAAAAAAATTATGTAATTTTCAACAATACAACCTACAATCAATCATACATTACAAAAGAGAAATAATGTAATTAATTATTTTGTCAAACTCATCTAAGTTTCGGCACTATTTTATTAATTATCAATCTTGATAATATTGTTATTTATAAAGGGGCAAATATTGCTCTTTGTCTCTGATATTTTTCATCTTGAATATGTTTTCAAATTTTAAATATGTAATTTAAGTAAATCATTCGATGACTTAAATAAATATTTGGTTTTTTTGTCAACATTTAAATTTTTGTTATCTGTATTTTTCTATCATTAATTTTTAAAAATTGTTTTACTGATTTGCATGGAAAATAATTTTTCGACTCGCAATAATGAAAATGCTCTCAATGTGTTCAAATTTTTATTTGGACATTTATAATTAATTATGTCTTAAATGATTTATCGAGAATTTCAAGTCCAATCTATTTTGCTAATTGAGTAAATTTGACTCATGTATGTTTCAACTTAATTTTTTTAAAATAATAATTTCTGAACAATTTTTTTCTTCAGAAAACTGGTAAAAGGTTTTATTTAAAATAAATAAATACACATATATTTATTTAAGTATATATATTTGTAATACTTAATAATATTTAGAATATATTATAAGTCATTATATCTATATAGGTATTGATGATGTAGTATATATAGTCGTTGTTTTGGTATATATTTTCTCTATATTTGAGGTTGTCTATCCACAACATGAAAATGTGTAATTTATCTTTCTCCTTTGGCTTAGTGTGCATTATATAAACCTTGTTAAGCCACAATCTTATCATATATTAATTCTGTAATTAGTGGATATAAGATATGATAAGATATAACAAAATATGTTAAAAAAATGTTTAGAATATGATAAAATATGTTAAGATCGATAAGATAGGAATATCATGAAGGATGTATCTAAACTAAAATATGTATAAAGTAAAAATACCTAGTATCTTAAATAAATAACAAAAAAAAAAAAAATACCGGCAAACTTTGTCTCTATGGTAAATTATCTTATGACAATGGCAGTCTGGTACACACAAAAAAAAATAACAAAAAAATTGTATTACGACATTAGTTTTAAATTTACTTTAGATTTTTTTTTCTCTCATTTTAAAAATATTTGATACTACACCGTATTCTGCATTTTATTATTTAATATACCTTTTCAATACGTGTAAGATTTGTAAATTAAAAGTTTCGCTCCTACTTAAAAAAAAAAATCGATCCTATTGCCTTATTTATCCCATGTAAACAATGTGAATTAATTTGTCAGATGTAGTAATAAATATCCTATATAAGTTTCTCCTGTAAAAAAAATCCTATAATTTACTTAATTTAATTATTCATTTAATGAGAGAAAATTATTATTTTTTTAATAATTATTTTTATTTAATTCATCTTTTATTTTTATTTATAAAACTCAATTACTTAATTCATCGTAATTACCAAAAATATATAATTTATTTAATAACAATAAATGTGTCTTAATAAATTTATACACCCTCCGAATTTTAATATTAGCAAAAAAAATGGTTTTGAATTTAAATACAAGCAAATGTCAATTAATTTTTACTTCATTTAATGAGTTTATTTTAAAAAAAACTTAATTTGATAGAGGTTTTAATTTAAATGACTCATTCTTTTACTTAATATAAACCTTTAATGAACAGCAATTTAGAAAAATAATTTATTTTTTAATTGAGGTTGATGCAAATAAATATTATTAACAATTTTTTTCTTAGTCAATGTAAAACAATTTTTTCTTTCTTATATTTAAGGGGATGTATTGAATTAAAATTTAAAAGAATTTTAAAATATTTTTTTTATAAAAAAAGTTTTGTGGTATTCAATTAGAAATTTTAAATATTGTAAATAAGTTAGGTGACATTCAATTAAGACTTTTAAGATTTTTTTGAAGAAGATAACATCATCTAGTGAAATTCAATTATAATTATTCATAACTTATAAAAAGTCTTTTGATATTTAATAATATATAAAATTCGATTAATTATTTTTTAAAAAGGTTTTTGATGAATTTTATTAGACTTTTTAATATAAAACATCTATCAAATAACTCAAATCCTTAAGATTTTATTAGACTTTTTTCTATTGGTTCTCTCATCACACATATCTTTTTCTCTGGTCTTCAAGATGTGTGTGTCATATATTTTTTTCCTATTCTTTTGGAATAAAAAAATATCAACTATATTCCTTCCCTTTGTATTTTTCTCTTTATTTTCTAAATTAAATTAATATTTGTCTTATTTGTTAAGATTAATTATGCTTTCCTTATATTGACTATGTTCATTACTTAGTCAAATATTTTCATAATTGTCATCCTTAATTTTGTCATCCACACAACTCAATAACTTTCTTACTCATTTTCCCATCCTTAATTTCATGTTAAGACTAATCATGCTTTGCTTATTATTGCATCCCATCTAAACATGTCATTAAATTTATCATGAAATAATTATAGTAATTAAAATAAAATAAGAAAATCAACATATAATTTTAAATCTATTGTTCAAACCCAAAAGTGAGAATGAGAATATGCTATTGTAAGAAATGTTACTATAGGAGAACATAAAGGTATAATCAATATAGCTATTAAAAGATTTAAAAAACTATATTGGTTTTACTTTATTTTTTTTATCTAAATCCCATCATTTTTAATTATTTTTTTCATTAACTCTTGTAATTTTGATTGTGTTTTTAAAAATTCATTGAATCCTTTCAAATCTTAAAAATTTATAAAATCATTTTAAATCCTTTAAATTCGTACGATAAATCTATTAAAATTCAAACTACTATAGAAGTCTTCTAAAGAAATTTGATTAGTCATAATATTCATACATAATATTCAAAATCAATAAGACTTTTTCATGCTAAAATAATCTTTTAAATTTTTAATCCAATATACTTTCTAAATCAAGAGGAGTACTATCTTTGTTCTTATTTGTAAGACTCAATTATCTAATTCATGATTAAAAATTTATATATTTATCTCTTTTAGATGCATGTGAATACAAATCTCTATCTTATTTAATTATGAGTGTTTTATTATAAAAATAATTAATGCACGAGATAATATGGATTTAATCTTATATAAATCAACAGACACGGTTAAAAAGCTTGTTCTTATAAATTGAAACAAAAATAGATCTTTTATCAAAACTAGCCTTGTGTTGTCATTAAATTTGTTATTTTGTATCTTCCACTACAAAATAGAAAAAATTATTAATTGTTTTCTATTAAAATTAATTAAGGATATTTTAATAAAAAACAATACAAAATATTATAAATTAAGTCTTATAAAAAAATAAACATAATTTTAATTTAAGTTTTATAAATAGAAATTGAAGATGTAATTTATTTAAAATATACACATAAAAACTCATATTTTCACACAAAAAAGCTCATATAATACAATTTTTAAATTTAACAGTAATATAGCTTAGTAATATTATTTAAATTATTTACTACATTTGTTTTTAAATATAGGATTTTTTAAAAAACAGTTATCTCTTTTTACAAGACTAAGGGAGAGATATTCAATTACGATTTCAAAAGATTTTAAAAATTATTTTTTTATAATTTTTTTAAAAATATTTAATCAAAATTTTTAAATAATAGAAATACTTCTTATAGTATTCAATCAGGATTATTAAAATATTTTAAAAAATTCAATAAAGTAAGCTGATATTCAATTAAATTTTTTTATAATTTTAAAAAAATCTTATAATATTTAAAAGTATATAAAATTTGATAAATTCTTTCTTAACATGAATTTTAATAAACTTCTAATATCAATATCAGTTAGTTACTTGACAACAAGAATTAAAACTAAATTTTTTAAAGAAACTAAAACCAAAATAAATCCTTAAAAGACTAAAGTAAAAAAAATATTATTTTATAGGGAGTAAGTTATTATTTAAACCAATAATTTGATTATGATATAATGATTTTAATTATTTGATTATATAAAATAAAAATTTATTTAATGGTATACAGTATGAGGGAGAAGATGCTTCTAGAAACAGTTGGGTGAGGTAGGAAAACTGCAAAAGCATCCGTGCGGGTGGGAGCGGGACCCACATCCACCAGTGTTTGTTTCTCTCGTATTTTTAAGACCTAAAGACCAAAATTCCACAGCAGCCCCCACCCAATATCTTTTCCGGGGGTACAATACAAATTCCGAACCCCCCATATTCCTCCCTCGCCGATCGCTCACGTCAGGTAAAACCCTATTCCTCCACCCTCTCAGATCTCTCCCTCCCTACGCTTGTTACATTCATCGGAATATCCCAATTCTGATCCAACCGATTCCGTCCTATACTCTTCATTTTCTTCACGTCTTAAATTACTGTTATATTTCTAATTCATTTATTTACTTTATTATTTTTGCGCGCCGTTTTTTGGACGATTTTGTGGTAATTGCGGGTGTTTTCGATTTTTCAGATTTGTTTTTTTTTTTCTTTCTGTTTTGGACGGAATTTTGATCCAGCAAGATGAGCGTGGTGGGATTCGATTTCGGTAACGAGAGTTGCATTGTTGCGGTTGCGAGGCAGAGAGGGATTGACGTTGTGCTCAATGATGAGTCCAAGCGTGAAACGCCCGCCATTGTGTGCTTCGGTGACAAGCAACGCTTCATTGGCACTGCTGGTGCTGCCTCCACTATGATGAACCCTAAGAATTCAATCTCCCAGTTTAAGAGACTCATTGGTAGGAAATTCTCTGATCCCGAATTGCAGCGGGATCTTAAGTCGTTGCCGTTTCTTGTCACCGAGGGGAGTGATGGGTACCCGTTGATTCATGCGCGGTACATGGGTGAGTCCAAGACGTTTACGCCTACCCAAGTGTTTGGAATGATGCTGTCGAATCTTAAGGAAATTGCGGAGAAGAATCTTACTACAGCGGTTGTGGATTGTTGCATTGGAATCCCGGTTTATTTTACTGATCTGCAGAGAAGGGCGGTGCTGGATGCGGCCACGATTGCTGGTCTGCACCCACTTCGGTTGATTCAGGAAATGACTGCCACTGCCTTGGCCTATGGGATTTATAAAACGGACCTTCCAGAAAACGATCAGCTGAATGTTGCGTTTGTTGATGTTGGGCATGCTAGCATGCAAGTGTGCATTGCTGGATTCAAGAAGGGGCAGCTGAAAGTGTTGGCTCATTCATATGATAGGTCTCTCGGCGGTAGGGATTTTGACGAGGTTTTGTTCCATCACTTTGCTGGGAAGTTTAAGGAGGAGTACAAGATTGATGTTTTCCAGAATGCCAGGGCTTGCATCAGGCTCAGGACTGCCTGTGAGAAGATCAAGAAGATGCTTAGTGCGAATCCTGTGGCGCCTCTCAACATTGAGTGCTTGATGGATGAGAAGGATGTCCGGGGCTTCATCAAGCGAGATGAGTTTGAGCAACTAAGTCTTCCAATTTTGGAACGTGTGAAGGGACCTCTGGAGAAGGCACTTGCTGAAGCAGGTCTTACCGTTGAAAATGTACACACAGTTGAGGTGGTTGGTTCAGGTTCTCGGGTACCGGCCATTAACAAAATATTGACAGAGTTTTTCAAAAAGGAGCCTAGGCGGACAATGAATGCTAGTGAGTGTGTTGCTAGGGGCTGTGCGTTGGAATGCGCAATTCTTAGTCCAACGTTCAAAGTACGAGAATTTCAGGTAAAGTTTCATACGTTGGATTGTTCTCTATTTCATTTCAATTCAGAAGGACCCTCATACGCCACTGTTGGTTTTGTAAGCTTGCTTGCTTATTGTCTTCTGTACTTGTTGTAAACTGTACTGACCTTTAGGAATTACTGTATGATTTATGAATCTTAGCATGATTGATGCTTATTTTAATTACATATCTGTGGTATCTACCTGTGTTTAGGCCTTTAGGAAATTCATGCATCAGTTTCTTCTGTGCTTTTTACATATTTGTGAATTGTCATTGCTGTGAAATTATTCATATACTAAGCTTTGCATGCGATATGATGTTGCTATTTTTGTAAAGGTCAACGAAAGCCTTCCTTTCTCGATTTCTCTTTCATGGAAAGGTTCTGGTCCAGATGCACAGGACAATGGATCAGAAAATCAGCAGAGTTCCCTTGTTTTTCCTAAGGGTAATCCCATACCAAGTATCAAGGCACTGACATTCTGCAGGGCAGGAACATTCTCTGTTGATGTATTATATGATGATGCAAGTGGGCTGCAAACACCTGCTAAGATCAGCACATATACTGTGAGCCAGTTTCCAACTTTCTTCTTTTTTTGGTTATATTATTTTTTTGGCTGTGCTGTGACTCATTTGAGTGTAAGCAGATTGGTCCTTTCCAAACTACAAATGGTGAAAGGGCAAAAGTTAAAGTGAAAGTTCGTCTGAATCTGCACGGAATTGTATCCCTTGAGTCTGCAACAGTAAGTTTTTTCTGTCTTTAGGGATCCCCCTTCCCTCACCTACTATAACCACCCTTGTGAACTTATGATAGTATACAGAGCATCTGTTCCTGTGATCTAACAACTTCTATTTGTTTTGTTTAGCTCCTGGAAGAGGAAAAAGTTGGGGTTCCAGTTACCAAAGAGGCAGCAGGGGAAAATACTAAGATGGACATTGATGAAGTCCCTGCTGAGGCTGCTGCACCTCCCGCCTCCAATGACACTGGTGCTAATATGGAAGGTGCAAAGGCTAGTACTGATGCCTCTGGGGTTGAAAATGGCATCCCTGAGGGTGGAGATAAGCCTTTGCAAAAGGATACTGATACCAAGGTAAGTACTGTAGAAAAAATATTCAAGCATATGCTCGAAATGTCTTTTCATTTTTTATGCCATTGTTGATTATTTTAGCAATATTTTTGTTGTTTTATTTTGAACATGTTTTGTTGAGTTCTTATGTGGTGCTTCTGTGTGTTTGCATCATCCTGTTGTTGATTTAATTTGCTTGATTTCCTGCTTCAGATTAAATGTAAGTCTTAGTGCCTGTTGACTTGAGAAAATGTTTTCTCCTTTTGTTTCTTGTTTTTACTTTTGATTAAAAAAATAACACATTGTTTTCATTTTGTTTTGTTTTTAATGATTTGTGTAAATAGTGAAAACATTTTTTTTACCATGCAAATCTTTGAAAACTGGAAACAAAGTAAAGAGGTATGCCTTTTTTGTCGCGATTTGTAAAAAATGAGAGATCAAAATAGATATTTTTCTCTTTATAAAAAGACCTCATGTTTTCCATGAGTGCACTGCCAGTCATGTACAATGATATATAATACATATTATATACTCTTCCTGTTGCTTTTTTTGTGCTTCAGTTAGAGTTGTTCAACATGGTTAAGTGATATTTTGTAATTTGGTTGACTGGACTCTTAATGTTGTAGGTTCAGGCTCCAAAGAAAAAGGTTAAGAAAACAAACATTCCTGTAGCAGAGTTAGTTTATGGAGCAATGGTGCCTGTGGATGTCCAGAAAGCACTAGAAAAGGAGTTTGAAATGGCTTTGCAAGATCGTGTGATGGAAGAAACAAAAGACAAGAAAAATGCAGTTGAGGCTTATGTTTATGACATGAGAAACAAGGTGGGTGTTATCTTTTTCTTCTTCTCTTACTCAGGGTCTAACATCAACTACAAATGCCTGTCATATAATTGTTGATTTTTTTTTTTCCGTTATCATTTCAGCTTAATGACGAATACCAAGAGTTTGTCACTGCTTCAGAGAGAGATGATTTTACTGCTAAACTTCAGGAAGTGGAAGATTGGCTTTATGATGAGGGTGAAGATGAAACTAAAGGTGTATATATTGCCAAGCTTGAAGAACTCAAAAAGGTTAGGAAGTTTTGTTGATAAGGGAATCCTAGCTCCCATTCCTCAGTCAAACTGTAATATTGTGCAAGGAAAAGGGACCAGAGTACCTCTTGCTGTTATCCTTTGTGTTTTTTTGCACAAACATAAATGGTGTGAGGTATTTCCATGCTAGTTTTAACATAGGCAATCTCAATGTGATTGCAGCAAGGTGATCCAATTGATGGGCGATACGAAGAATTCACGGAGAGGGGTACTATAATTGAACAGTTCGTGTATTGTATAAATAGTTACAGACAAGTTGCAATGTCAAATGATCCTAGATTTGAGCACATTGACATTAACGAGAAACAGAAGGTAATTGCATGTCAATTTTCTTTCCCTTGTTTCTTGGAATGGTTGTGAATAAATCTGAAACCATTTTTCTTTCTATGTGTTTGTAGGTCATAAATAAATGTGTTGAAGCTGAGAAGTGGTTTAATGAGAAGCAGCAGCAGCAGAGCTCACTTCCAAAATATGCCAACCCTGTACTCTTGTCAGCTGAAATGAGAAAGAAAGCTGAAGATGTCGATAGGTATTTGTTTAAATTCTTGCTTTGGATATGTAGTTTTTGGGTTATTTAGACATCATTTGGCTTAAGTATATATTTAGTGTCTATATGTCTGATGCATTTGGTTTTAGTCATTTTTACATATTTTTCAATTGGTTTTGATTCTCATAAATTTTAATTTTTTTAAAAATAGTTCTTATTTATGATGTCACATCAGTAATTATTTATAGGTGACATGATGCAGATCGCCAAGTAGTGAAGAACTGTTTTAAAAATTTATAAAATTTGTGAGGACCAAAATCAGTAATTTTTTTAAGGAGTAAAATGAAGTTATATTTACAGAATTAAAAACACATTTATCTTAGACTTTGTTGGTTATCCCTTTACTGTGGCATTGCTTAATGTATTCTTATAAATCAGTCTAGTTGGGGAAGGATTAGCTGTCACTTGTGAACCTTTTAAGAACATCTTGAGTTCTCTTCATTATTCCTTTTTCCTGTTTAAAAAAATACATATTTTTTGAATAGGTTCTGCAAGCCGATTATGACAACACAGAAGCCAACAAAGGCAGTTACTCCAGCAGGACCAGCAACCCCATCTTCTCAGAGTGATGAGCAACAGCAACCCCAGGGGGATTCTGATGTCAACAGTAATGAGAATGCTGGGAATAGCAGTAGTCAGGCTGCACCAGCATCTACCGAACCAATGGAGACTGAAAAGTCTGAGAACACAGGCTCTGCCTAATTTTTTTGTTGTTGGTTTGCTCTCAAGTCTCTACTATTTGTATAAGCAAAAGAGAATTTTGCTGGGTTGACAGTGAGTGTGGCTCCTTGGATATTTGGTGTAAGTAGAACCCTCTCGGTTGGTTGGTAACCTAAGTTTTAATTAATATTATGGTGGTTCTTTGGAATCCTGATTTTTTTCACGAAAGAGTTTAGAAGAAAAAACGACAATGTGGTTGGAATTGGCCAGAGTTACTTTCTCTAGGTTTATATATAGATTATTTGTATAAGATTTTTAGACGATGAATGAATTATAATGTTCATTTCCCGTTTAATACTTGCGTTTATTTTACGTGGCATTATCAACCCTTGCTATACCAGTTTTGCGTTTATTCATCCAAAATAACCATTATAAAAACTGGCTAGACCGAAATGGTTTGACGATCAACTAGTAAGAATATAACTGGTTAGATTGGAAATGTTACAGAACTGTGTCTCGGTCAGGTTTTTTAGTGAACTGGTGGTCTAGTTGGTTAAATCAGTTTGAGTGAATTGCTGATCTGGAAGGTTTTCGAGTTAAGCAGAAGTTGTGAATTTTCTGGGATTTTTAAAAGTATTTTTGATAATTTTTTTAAAAATATGAAATTTATAGATTATGATTCGTTTTTAGATTTTTTAATGTGTATCAATTCATGTGGTTTGACTAGTTATTTACTGAACTTACGGATTCAATGTCTAATCTTGATAAAGTTTTATCGAGTTTTGGGCTCTGTAAATTTTGATTAATTTCACCCTAAGACTTAGTTTAGAAGTAAATTCACACATGTAATATCCAAAAAAAAAAAGTAAATTCAAACATTTAGTATTACTCAAGTTTAATGTAACGGGAGAGAAAAATCGACCACAGTGGGAGTCGAACCCACGACCTTTTGATCCGAAGTCAAACGCGCTAATCCACTGCGCTATGCGGTCTGTTACATAAATTAGTGTTTTAAGTATTTATTTAACAAAATATTATGAGCACCGTCGTTGATTTATCATGTAAAAATTACATTACAATTAATTTTCTTATAAATAAATATTTTGAACATATAAAATATATTTTATGATAAAAAATACTGAAACCAAATTTTAAGTTTGATTAGTTTAAAACAAATCAGTCCTCCTGCAAATGGGAAAAAAAAAAACTATTTACATCACCTCTAGCCCATAAGTTTGTGACTTGAATTTAGTTTTTTTGTTTTGTTTCATTGTGGATGCAAGTGCAGGGTTGGTGACTCCCTCCTAGCTGAACTTATGGCAGTTAAGGTTAGCTTGGGTATAAGTTTGTGGAATGTGAGACAGATTGTGGAGATATAGTAGATATCCTGAAAACTTGGGATGTTGACAAGATGATAATGCATGTCAATGTTGGTATCTTTTTTAGTATTAGAGGGTTGACCAATGATGAGCAGAGATTGGACTGTTATGGTAACTCTCAGATTTCGTTCTTAGTCTGCTTGTAGATTCGCCTTTGGATCCTTAGTTGTGCTTTTTTGTTTTGTTTCGTACTTTACCAAAAAGAAATAATACTTATGTGATTAATTCACGAGTAAAGGATGATAAGAAAAATGTTACAAACATACGATTTTTCTTTTTGTACAAGTAAGAAAAGAAACATACTAGTTAATACACTAGTTTGAATACAAATTTAATTGTTGGTCAAAACTTATTCAAAGTTATAAATTTTGTGAATTTATATTTATATTTAATGAATATTGCTCATATATATATTTGATAAAATTTAATTAATAAAATATTATATTAGAAAATGTATTACTAGTTAGAAATTAGAATGACCATTAAGAAAAGTTGTCACTAAAATAATAATTTATTTGCAAGTGAGTAAAGTTCATTTCAAATCATAATTTATTTTCATTATTACGACTGAAAAATTAAAAAGTACTGTAATTTATTTATTTATTAAATATAAAAGCAATAAAATAAAATAAAATGGTAATTTAGAGTCAGACGACGCCAAATATACGAAAACGACTAATTAGAAAGCTAAACGACACTTCCCAGTTTCAACTTCATGCTTCAGTGAATTTCTCTGTGATTTTTCTCCCAAAATTTTCATCTCTCGCCATCGCCGTTGGAGAACGCTCCAATTTTCTCTCCAACAATTCGTTCTTTCCCTTCTCAATTTCCGGCGAGTTCTCCCTCTTCAATTTCTCGTAAGATTCATCGATCACAAACTTATATTGATTTCGTTTTTCTGACACTGATCTTATTTTTCCAATCGGTTTTCTTCTCCAACATTTATCGCTTCCAGAATCCAGATCTGGATGCACATGAACCATTGTTTGCATTTGGGGCAACCTTGATTTGGGTTTTTAAGTGCTTTATGGAAACTGTGGTCTTTAAATTTTTAAACTTTTGTCGAATGACGAGTGGCGTGGCTTCAATTGCGGAGGTTTGAGTAACTGGGTCGCTGCTGCAGTGGTGGAAGTTTGAGAATTGGGTTTCGATTTGTTTGAGGAAGTTTTCGGGGAGGACTAGGTGTTTGTCGGGTCGGCGTCATGTTCTATGGTTCGGTGGTATGGGACCCTTGGCTTATTGTTGCTCAGATTGTGTGTCTTCAATGTTTGTACTATATCACCCTGGGGTTGTTCTTGTCGATACTTGTTGGCACACGTGTGTCTCGGTTGAGTCTCGTGTATTTCTTTGACTATGTTGCGATTACTACCTCTACCATTACTGGTTGGTGTGTTATTGCTTCATTTCTGCTCAGCTCACTTGCAGGGTAATTGTTCTTTTACACCTTAAATATTATGTTTCAATTTATTATTGGTTAGCCTATAATTGTTTGCTGATTGTAACTTTCTGATTGTGAGTTGTGACTCCACTCCTCAATAGTGTATCGTAGTTTTTAACTTGAAAGGTTAGGTTCATTAGTTATGTATTTATTTATTTAATCGTCATTGCTTCTTTGATGTTGTTGTATGAAGTAGGAACCTTTAGCATTTTCTTAAACTATTGTCATGTATTTAGCATCTTTCCAGTTTTTTTCTTTTCCATTTTTTTGTTTGTTTTTGTTTGGTTTAGCAGTGTTATGCTTACAAGCTTATAAATGAATGTTAATTCTTTAATCTGTTTGTTCTCTTTGTGTTGGACTGGTTGTACTGTGTTATAGTGTGAGAAAAGAAACAAAAAGTTAAGCTTTGAACCTTTGACATAGATGTGCCTTGAATTCGGAAATTTTAATTGTCTCTTTCATCCGGTGCGATTGGAATGTTAAAAGAAATGAGATTTGGTTTATAAATTAGATCTTGTGTTTGGAATGTTACAAAATAGGAAATGTTTAGTGTTTTTTTATAAAAAAATCCATTGGATTTAACGGTTTAGATTTAGAAATTGTATGAAATATTGTGTTTGTTCTGTGATTATTTTGTTTGGGAGGAATGAACCAAAGGAGGCATTCTTAGCTGTTGGGTTATGGCTTTAATGCATTTTTGACTGAAATTATGTAGTAGCTT
The DNA here is from genome assembly GCF_000004515.6 of Glycine max. NCBI lineage: Eukaryota > Viridiplantae > Streptophyta > Magnoliopsida > Fabales > Fabaceae > Glycine > Glycine max. Next base: position 16,795,307 of record NC_038244.2, read on the forward strand.
TAGGTTGTACTTACACCACTATTAACTTTATGCAGGGCGGTATATGTGTTTTATTTGATCGAAAGATCAAAGAAGTGCTTGGATTTTTCAGCCACCATCTACATTGTCCATCTTTTTATATGCATTGTGTATGGGGGTTGGCCCTCCTCTATAACATGGTGGATTGTGAATGGTACTGGAATTGCAGTGATGGCTTTGCTAGGTGAACGTCTGTGCATGAAGCGTGAACTCCAGGAGATATCATTAACACGATTTCGTTCAAGTAAGAACTTCCTCCTTGATGGATGTTTATCTGGCTAATTAGACATGTGCTGTTTAAAGATTTGTTTGTCTGTGTTATATTTTATATGTTGTGCTATATCTTTTCTTTATCTTGTGTTTACTTATTTTCAGAAACCTGAATGCATGTTCAGGATGGCAAACTTAATTTGTATTAGGCAGGCTTTTAAATTCTATATGTATGTTGTGTTGGCTGTTTCTTTTTTCTTGCTTTTCTTGCCTTTCCCCCTTTTCGAATATTATGCTCAGAAGACCAAACATTAGTTTATGCATTAAGTTTTAAATTGGCATTTCAGTTTGCATATCATGTTGCATTAAGTTTTATACTATTTTCTTTGTTGGTAGCTCATGTAGTCTAGAGTTGGGACACCTAGGGCGAGCAGTGGGGTTTGATTCCTAGCAGTATGCTCCCCATGTCCTGAAAACCAATAGGAGTTGGGTCTAGTGTAAGAGGTTAGTCCCCTAAGGGTGGAGAAAGATGGGGTTGAACATGAGGTAGAGGGTAAAGAAAGAAGTCTGATTTTTGGGTTCCAGGGAGGACGGAATCACTAGAAAAGGCTTCATTTTATTAGATGAGATTAGCTACATGGATCACTTGAGATGCCGTTTGGATAAAGTGCAGCTCATATTTTTTAATATTTAATAAATGTAAAAATTATTTTTTAATAAATATTATTTTAAAATTTATTAAATATAATAACAATTTTTAAGATAAATTCTAAATCTTTTAAAATGTATTAATTTACATATTTGGCTAGGAGTATCGATACTCCAATTGGAGGTTAGAGCATGGGAGCCTATTGCAAACTGTAAAATTTGCATTCTTTCTGAGTAAACACCACTCGGTATCTAAGAATTTTCATTATGTAAACACTCGTGAAAAGACAGGCACCTATCTTGCCTATCTTTCTGCATTTTTTTTAATTTTATTGTGTAAATCATTAAATTAAAAATTTTAACAGTTTAATATGGTTAATTTGATGTTGGAGTCTGGAAAGAGTAGTGGGTGATTTGGGCAGCCGTTGAACGGTAAAATAGTTTAACAAAATATGGACATCACTTTTTTATTGTTATAGTTAATGATGTGTTGGAAAGCATTCTGTTTTATATACTTCCAAATGTTCGTTGACTAGTATTGTGGTTTAATACTGTCGAGTTCCTTGCAGATGTTTGATGGGCAGAAGTACTTTTGAATGCAAGAAAGAAGTGCTGCAGGATGGCAACAACTTTTGCTTCTATGTATTGGATGATCTACAAGATAAAGCCCACAAAGTCAATAGTTCTATGCTGTCTCTGAAAGACCTACATTTCCTTTCTATTCTTTAGTTGTAATAGAAATGAAACATACATAACCAGACGAGAGTACATAATATTTCAGGAATTTCCGGAAGCCTTATTGTAATTTAATTCTATTCTATTTCGATTTTCCTTCCCTTTAGTGTTGTTGGTTAAGTTGATGCATTTAGTTGATAGAGTTTTTATTCTTTTTACCCTTTTGTGAGTTTTCGGATCTGTTTACAATCACGGAATTATGTTACTTCTTTCTGTCCGATAACCTTTAATGAGGTTCTAATATCAGGTAGCAGAATGAACCTCTCAGTCAGATTTGTTTTTTCACTTCTTCATTGATTGATATATTGCAGCACACTTTGTGGTTAATCTTCCTCTATTTAGTTTAATTGCTAATGTTACATTGTCACTGTACTTTCGCTATGTTTATGAAAAAAGAGGAATGCCGGTGACATTCTTTCTCAAAGATCTCTCTCAAAGAGGAAAATCATTAATTAATTAATAGGTTTTGTTTCTCATTTAATACTAAATTAAGAGAGAATCATTAAATGAGTAGTACACTTAACATTGATTTAGAAAAAAGTCTCAGAGTACACTTAACATTTCTCATGAAAAAAAAAACTTTTCGTATAGTGGTTTACATTGATAAATATCTGAATTGGCTTTTCTTTTACGTGATTGATGGAGTTCTGATGCACCACAGTCTTGTACTTTGATAATATTTAAACCACAGTTTATTCATCCCTTTGTCATGGTAATGAAGCTTGTGCATGTAAAAGTTACATGACGAATTACTTAATTTACACGTAGTTATTGGAAGCTCTGGATCCACTAACGATCGCTTTCTTTTTTGTTAATGCTTTGATATTCTTTTCAAATTGGGAAAACATAATATTTGTATTGAAGGAAAAAGAAAAAAAAGAAGAAAATATAGTCACATCAGAAAAAAAGGAGAACACTGGAACGCTCGTCTTTGATTCTTCTTTGCTCTTAAAATATCTATTTATATTTATCAATGTCCACAGAATAAAGTCATCCCAATATTCTTTGCTTGGATGCTCTTTCCCTCTAACAAAAGCCAAAAATGGACAAAGGTAACTGACTAGATTAAAGTTACAGCCTGGGATAAGAAACGCTCTACGGAAAGAACAAATGCCTTGTTTGTCAAGGTTTCTACCAAAACATAGATTGTCTCAGAGAGGCAAAAAACTTCTTATTTTAATAGAGTTTTCTCCAAGAAGTTAGAAGCCGTCATCTTTTCCCATTTGTCCTAGAAATTCATCTATGGAAATCAAGGCTGAGCTTTCCAGGAAGATGAAATGTCAGCCACAGCTTCTCCTACTGAGAGATAGACTCCTTTCAACCCAAAGGAATCCAAAATATTTGACTGATGCAACTTTTCCATCACATTTCCAACAGGATTTGCCAACACAAGCTGCACCAATCAATTGTGAATATAAAGATTAGAAATAAAAGTGGGGCAAGTCTTTATGCCTTATTATGAAATGTTACAATTAGTATCTATACCTGAAGTGATCTTTTGTCCAGTACCTTTCTGAGTTCATATAGAGTATCGATTCCACTTGTGTCTATGGCTGTAACAGCTAGGGAAAGAAAAAAAAAACTATTTTTTCAGTCAAAAGCATCTCAAAGCTTTGATAACAAACCTTTAAGTCAGATGAAATACATACCTGTCATGTCCAAAATTATGCACTTCAATGTACTTTCATTATTTGCTTTTACTCGCTCTTCCTCTTCTCTAACCCATCTCAGTATCCTATAGCAGGAAAAGCTCTCAAGTGGTTGGAATCTCAGAATCACTCAGAAAATGCCTCTAAAAAATCTTTTAAATGTACTAAACATTCACAAATTGACAATTCAGAAATCGCTTTATCTAACCTTTCTTGTAGGTACGTTGAATTAGCAAAGTAGATGGGAGACTCAACAGCCAAAATGACAAATGAAGGAATCCTCAAAGCTTCTCTATATTGGTTTAGGCTGTGGAATATTGGCGTCCCTGGTATATTCCCCAAAACCAGTGTGTTTGGCCTAGAGACATGAAGCAAGATCTTGAAGACTGATATTGCCACCTGAAGATTTTGGCCAAGTCAGTGATATTAGTCACATAGCATTAGCATACAATGTATGTTAGCTTTCTAATAACATAAACATTAAGGAAATCCTAGCTTACCGCTATTCCAAGGCCTAAAGGCACTGAAATGAACCAAACACCGAAAAAGGAGCACAAGCAGGCCAAGAAATCAAGCTTGTCAACCTTCCACAACTTATATGCACCTTGATAATCTATTAGCCCTACAACAGCAGTGATGATAATGGCTGCTAATACTACATTTGGCGTGTAATAGAACAATGGCATCAGAAACAAAAGGGTCACAAGAACTGCTGATGCCATGATTATATTTGAGACTGCAGTCTGTGCCCCGGCATTGTAGTTAACAGCTGATCGGGAAAAGGATCCTGCAAGTTTATTTTAATGTTAGAATGAACATTTTCTCAAAACTTCCATCTCTTCAATAACTTAACTAACTTCAAGTCAGATGGTCAAAAGAGAGAAGAATCATTGCCTGTTGTGACATAGCATGAAGAACAAGAGCCAGCTATGTTCATAAGACCAATGGCCATCATTTCTTTGTTTCCATCCACCTGGTAGTTCTTAAGTGCAGCAAATGTTCTTCCTACTGCAATTCCTTCCTGAAACAGAAGAAAGTAGCAGTTGAGTTATATGGTGTATTGTAGTATTTGTGTGTGCACGTTTGCATTTAAGCTAAAATTTTAGTAAAATTTTCCGTGACCAATTATGTTTCTCAGTTTGGTCAAACTTACAGTGAGAGATAAGATCCCAGTGACAAGTCCTGTTTTGATAGCAAGAGCCAAATAAGGACCATTGAAGTATAACATATTTGATGATGGGGGATTAAGTCCCTTTGGCAATTCACCAATCTGACATAGAAAAAGATAAGAGTTATTAGGAAGAAAAGTTATATTTGAGCATCTCTTGTGTGTGTTTTAAAAAAATAGAAGGGGGAGTATCCTTTCTTACAATAGCAATTTTATGTGTCTTATTTCTCAGAATAAATACAAAAATGGTTGACAGAATAACTGATGTCAATGGGGCAGCTGCTGAAACCCAGAATAGTTTTGGCTTCTTCAAGCTCTGTTGCAATCATTAAGAAATTTCAGATCTTAAGAAGCAGATGAATTAATTATCTTCAAGCAAAGAGCAATAGTCTTTGTATTTTTGTATTCAAGATATAGAATAAGAATCTTACAATGTGCCTTGTTGTTAACAGGAATAGTAGGAAACTGAATCCCAACAAAAGGTTTTGCCATGACCACTGCACAAGTTGCTCAAAAAATTTAGTGACCACATACGTAATTACACTGAAAATTGTATAAGTAGGACAAATACGAAATATGTATTTTCATTTAAAAGTGACCCTTAATTGCCTAGCTATTGCATGTTTCCATTCATGACATAATTAGAAGGAGGATTTTTTATTTTTTATTTTATCTTTTAATACTAGTTGGAATCTAATCCCGTAATATAAAAGTCAAAGAAGAGAATATATACATATAGCTGGTTTTCAATTAGCAATTTCAGTGATAGTTTAATTCTTATTAAAACAGAATCAGTGCTATCAAAATGTATTGCGGTGGGGAATTTCTTTTTTGTTTTTGAAGTAGCTTTACTCTTCCGACGATTTTGAAATATATGCAAAACAGTAACCATAAAATATATCTAAAAAAATTGTGGCCGTCCTTTAAAAAATATTAATTATTTTCTCAGTTTTAGCATATATTTTTACAAATTAGGAATAAAACTAAAACAAATTATCAACATCAAATTATACCTCGTCTCTTTGCTTGAAAACAGAAATCAGTACAGGTGTTATTTGCATCTTGTTGGTGAAATGAACTATTCCAAGCAACCCTTTCAGCTGTTGCAGTGATACAATAATCGCTGCACCAGCCATAAAACCCACCAGTGTTGCCTTTGAGAGAAAATCAATTACAAAGCCTAACCTGTTTGGAACATCAAAGGCTATTATCAATCATAAAATATTACTTACCAAATACCAATCAATATATATATAGCCTTCAAGTTGCTGTATTCAAATTTAATTGAAAAAAAAACATAATAGAAAAATTAAACCATGATTTAATACCTTAATATACCCAGAGAAGATTGGAACAAACCGGCAAAAAAAGTGGCAGTGAAAGCCAACTTAAGATAGAGAATTGGATCTTGACTAAAGGAAACCGTCTCGCTTAACATTGATCCCATGACCAAAGATGCAATTGAAACTGGACCAACACCAAGATGTCTAGAACTTCCAAGCAGGGAATATATCAGTGGAGGCACAAAACTGGAATCTGCACAATATTCACTCCACTTGAAAAGTTAATTCACATCATCATTGACCATATATATATTATACATCTACCACAAAAACTCAATGGCATGCACTAACAAAGGGTACTAACATAATCCAAGAATAGGAGGCAAGTTTGCAAACTTAGCATAGCTGATTCCCTGCATAAAAAAACATTCAAAATTTATTCGTACCTCAATGAAACATGCACATGTGAGTATTATTAACTATTAAGGAGAAATTATTACATCTTCCAGGACCATCATGCATTCATGGTCCTAAGTCTTAACCAATCTTAACATGACATGTTTTAGAACCACCACATGTTCATAATTTCGACTAATCTTCACCTGACATGTAACCAAAGTTTCCAATTTACGAGAAAGATTTAATAAAACTCAATTATGTGTTAGGTGGAGACTGTCTGATATAGTGTGGGATCATGTAATAATTTCTGATTACGGAGGGAAAGAAAAGGTGCGAGACCTGAGGAATGGCGAGGCTAGCAATGGTGAGACCGGAGATGATGTCGGAGCGGAGAAGGGAGAGGTTGTAGTGAGGGGCCCATTGAAAAATGGGGAAGAAATATTGAAGTGCAAGGAGGAGCTTCATGAGGCATGTTTGGTTCTTGAACCTGTGGAGTGGATCATCTGGGAAGAAGATCTCAGAGAGTCTGTGTCTGAGTTTCTGCAAGGTGGTGCGTTCTGGTGGCAACCGAACCTTGTGAATTTCCAAGGGTGGCATTTGTATCTCAGCTTGGATCTTCATGTTATTGTTACTACCATTGTTGTTGCAAGCTAGGTGCTCAACTCTACTGTTGGAGTAAGAGTTCACACCCATCGATCGGTTTTCTATTAACAACAAACACAGGGGTGCCTCTCAATTTATAGAGGGAGAGGGAGGGAAACTGTACGTGGCATCAACTCAACACAGTGTCTCTGTCGCTATCGTAGTGGGGAAATGTTGCAGTTATTGGAATATTCGGATTTGTCTTCTCCAACCACTTCTCATTAAAATTTTCTGGTATATTTTACACTTCTTTTTATCTGACTATCAAATCACATGAATTTTTTTTCAAGAGACAATCATATTTTTATTTATTTATGATATTGTGCGAAGTATTCACTAACTTTTTAACGATTAGTCTCCGTCTGAAAATTTTATTGACCATCTTTAATAAGATCTCTAATACCTTATGTAAGAGGATCGAATTGAACTAGACAATCATGTTTAAATAAGTTAAAACAACCTTATCTTAGGGTTTCTTTGGAATGATTGTGAGTTTTTGGATTCAGATTTCAAATCCAATTTTCAAAACATAACATGTTTGACAAAAATATAGATGAAATGATATTTAGATCATTTTTGAAATATTTTTATATTTATTTTCAAAACCAATAAAAAGTTTTGTAAATTTGATTTTTAGTTTTAAAAAACACACATATTTCACATTTGACAATGATATTTTTTGTTGTCACTAGTGTCATAACTAGCAATCACTACCACAACCACTGGCACCGTTATCATCACCGCCATCGCCACCAACATCACTAGCATTGCTACCACCACCACCACCACTATTAGTGTCATCACCACTGTCACCATCATTATCACCACCACCACCTCTGTCAATACCACACAACTACCACCAATGTCGTCGCAACCATTACCATTTGGTGTCACCACCATCATTGTAACACCCTTCTACCCTACCCCAAGACACATACAATTGTAATATTTTCTAAATACGTTCGTAGTGGAATTTAATTAAAAGAATGTATCGACTTTAAAAAAAACTATTTCGCGATAATAGTATTACATGTCAAATATTTGTAAACTCAAAGAAAACATATCAATAAAAAACGTAATTCCATGTTAAACAAATCTTGACGCTCCAAAGTCCATACAAACCATATTAAAAAAAATATGGTGAAAAACTATTCATTAATTTAATCCTTAGATAAATGAACAAAACTTGTGTTTCAATGTTACATTATTTCAGTGCATCAATAACCCTAAAATTAATAGTAATATAAAGTGGAGACCTAAGTCTCTTATGTAGCATCATCATCATAATCTTATAGAGACTCACCTGCAAGGGTGACATTCAGCCCAAACACAAACAAACGGAGAGTGAGATACATATCACAATAGATTTAAAATATTAAGGAAGCCATGAAGATATAAGATACATTTATAAACAATTACATTTCACAATACAAGCATGTCTCCAAACAGATGGGAAGTGAGATACATTTCAAAATAGATTTAAAACATTAAGTAAGTCATAAAAATATAAGATACATTTATAAACAATTACATTCCACAACATAAGCATGTCTCCAAACAGATGGAGGGTGAGATACATCTCACAATAGATTTAAAACATTAAGAAAGTCATAAAAATATAATATACATTTATAAACAATTACATTCCACAACACAAGCATGTCTCATTCAAATCAAACATTTCATACACAAAGTCACTCACGAAATATGATGCATATTAGACCTATAGACTCGTATGCATGTGATACCATTTTGGAAAACACTCTGAATGTAGCTCGGGAATCCATTTAGTCGACTAATTGTCACACAATGAGCAACCTGACATTATCAATCTCACCGAGATGACATCACAAACAACGCATTAAGGTATTCTGTCCTTGCAAGGATACTCCAACACATGTGATCAACATGAGCTTAAAGGAGATTCCAAACCGTTGCACCCCCAAGGTTAGAGTCATGCATCAACTTATTCATTACCTCCTCGATTAGGTTCATAAACGTTGTTCACTTCAAAACACATATGCACAACTGTTAACTTATTGACAAGTATATCAATTTGTCTAAGTAGTATTTTAAAACGGAAGTTTGAGTGTTGAGTCCACAAGGACTTTGACTGTACTCAGAGTTTGTGTGTATCCAATTTTCAAGCAATTAATGAATTGATTCAAATATTTGTAACATGTGACATTAAAAGTAAATTGACATAACATTAAACTAATAAGCTAGCATGTGCAAGGGCGAGAAAAACAAATACTTGGAACAACAAAGTGACGGTCGATGCAAAATTACGAGTATGTTAGAGTTTAGCCTACCAAAACTACTCTTGATGTAACGTTAATAATTTTTCTCTATTCAATATTATTTCAATTATCACCTATATCTACTTGTATACTCTAACCATGATTCCTCACACGAAAGTGCCTAATTTACTTAATTTCTCCCTTAATCCCTTAAGAGATAAACTAGATAAATTGCATTATAGACAAAGATGCTTAAAACAAGCTAAATAACACCATTCTCTCCCTAGAGATGAATTATTTAGATGTTCTTTTCTAGTTCTCAAGAGATAAACATTTTTCAATGCCTAAACCCTAAAACATAACATGAGCATGGATGATTAAGCCACAAACATGAAAATAAGCACAGAAAAGAGACAATGAAACTGAAATAACATTAAATAGATAGTAAGAATCATTACATTAAGAGTGTTTGATTGTTAAGCTCCAAACAATGGATGATTTAACCTCTTATTATCATTAGAGGTTTACAATTACAAAAGGGACGAAGATGGTGGAAGAGAATAGAGGGAAATGGTGTGGAAATGAAAGGAAGCCTCCCAATGGGTGATTCTCCCTCTAAATGGACGTGCCCTAGCTCTTGTTTTGTGGGAAACACTGAATACCCCATTCCTTCTCTTTTTCCTCACTTAAAATGCAACACAATCATGATTTTTGACATTCTGCGTGCTAAGCGAGGGCTGCATGCTAAGCGACCGCGTCGTGCTGAGCGAGTGTGGCATTCTAAGTGAGACTTTCCAGATCTTCAACTCTTTTTCATGCCTTCTTCCATGTTTCTATAAAAAAAAATACACCACCAAAATACTATAAATTTACGAGTTTGAGCACCTACTAGATAAAAACTCAAAAGATGCCAAAATCTTAATGTTTAACACAAAAAGAAATAATGAAAGAGAGAGAAAATCAGATAATTTCTATGTGACTTAATTACAAAATTTACTTATGAAAAACAATTATCAACAACATGATGCATGATTCATAGACAATATGCGCATAATTTATTTTCGAATTCCCATGGAGATTCCTATTCCCTGGGAATTAGGCTTTCTTAACATTTTTTCGCAACACATATGCATATCATGGCATATTACTTTCACATATACTTGTAGACATCATACATTTAATCACAATATCAATCATGGGCAAAATCACTCATTTAAGAAACAATATCATTACATCACTTCATTTGTCAAATCATAAGTATAAACATCATGCATCGTATTACCACTCATTATGATATCAATATTACACACTCATTTTTTCTCCTAAGTTACTATGCCTTCATATAGTATAATAATCATGTCTAGAGTTGAACTAATCCTATTAAGTTGGTTCTCATCTCATTAGAAATATAAGAGAGTCATATGCAACTTCTATGTTAACCTCAAAATCTCATTCAATCGTTTAGAAACCTAAAATTAGGAAATATACAAACTGACCACATAATCCTGACAACTTAACCTTTACTCACTAAAATTGCAATATCTGGAGTTATATAAATTCTTTTTGAGTGAAATCAAATCCTTTAACTAGATAACATCCAAGGATACAACTCTTATTAAGAAAAAAAAGTCTAATTCTATCATTTAAGTACACGTTTTGGAATTCTAAGTTAACATTTTCTATCAGAAAATCATCACATGCGTCCAACATCAATTATCAAAAATATCAAAACGGCAAAATATCAAAACATCCAACAATCAAATTCACCAAAATCATAACAAAACAAAGTGTTTTAGAGTATTCACAACCCATCCAAGAAAATAAACTTGCTATAATCATAAACCTAAGATCATACAATCTACCCTGACTCATTACCACTCAGATAACAAAAGAAAACAATTCCTCAATAAGAAAAAGAAAGACGATCTCATGACCACTTTCAAGAACACATTGTCCCAATGTCTTCATCCACCACAATCTCCACGATAACTCTTACTATGACAAAATCTTGGTTGTGGTTTAAAACACAATCACAAGCCGTCTAAATTTCTCGAGTTTCAAAACTCAAAGGAAAATATAAAAAATATTGACTGAGGGGTTCCATGCCTAATGCTAAGTCCACTTAATTCTTTGGTGCATATAATACTTGTTGGTCTCCTCTATATATAGGGGAAGAAAGGGGTTTATGAGATTATTTTGCCCAATGTAAAACTTAGAGCATTTTTCACTTAGAGTTGAATTTAACATTAAAATAAGAAAAATTTGATGAACTTGATCTCCAAGAGTCTTTTTTGGTATGATAAATCATTTGAAATAAATTAAAATATGAAAAATGATATTATTTGAAAAATATAGTTATGAAATTTCAAGTTATAACTAAGTAATTAAATATATAATTTTATGTCACTTTGCATTTAGTTTAATAATTATTTTTAACAAACACTTTTAATTAATTTAGTTAACCAACTTCTCGATTTCAGCTAAATATTTTCAACTAGTTATGTTTTTAGCTAGCTATTAAACCCAGTTACTTTTTAACATTTAGATAATTTATCCACTAATTTTATCAAATGCATTCTTAATTTCTTAATCAAAATAATTGTTAACATTTTCCATAAAGCCTCAGTTTTAGTTTTTTTTTTCCATTAGATCAACGCTATAATTCCTAAAACGTGTTTTCGCAAAAAGAGAATTATTGATGCATTTTAAGAATATTAATACTAGATTTTTTTGAATTTCCTTTGATTGGGCCAAAGGAACAAGTAACAATTTCAATTTCATCAGTCCCTGTTGCATCATGTCCATATGAATATGATTTTTTTGGCAAAAAGATACAAACTTCAAAAATTAAATGTACCATTCTATAAAAAAATAATTAATTGTACCATTTTTCCAGTAACAACATGCGTTTTTTCCAAAATTAGATAAAATAATTTGAAACTATTAAAATTGATTAAAATATATAAATAAATTTTACAATAGACAATGTACTATAGTATAAAAAAAGGGACATGCACTTGTTATACATTAACATTTAGCAGTTGAAACCGGTTTGTGTAATTTATATTTTATAAACTGTGGAAACAAAATATATTACTAGAATGAGTCATGAGGAAGTGACACTATCAAATGTTTAGTACCTGGAATATTAAAAAATTAAATGGCCACTCATCATCACCACCTTCGATGGACTGATCAAAACAATCAACTTACCCTAAAATAAAAAAAGGTGGTTCAACCATGATCGGAAATTATTAAAAAGCAACGGTGTTAGTGAGTTGGTTGGTGTGATGGGCAAAGTTAACTAGAGAGAAAGATGGATTTAAGCAGCTCGTGGTGTTACTGATTAAGCACTCAATGAGGTATAAGAAGATTGACCAAGGAATAGAGTCAATACAAAGTAAACAAGAAGAGGCAGCAAAGAGAAAGGATATATTTTAATGTAAAATTTTCATTTTAATGTGATGTATATATTTATTTATGATTTAGAAATTATGTTTTCATGTAAGAAAAATTGATATATGAAAAAAAATGTTCGATTAATTTTTTATCCGAATTTAAAACATATCAAATTGATTCCTTTTACATTTTTATTTTACTTTCTTTTATAATTATTATCATACACCTTAAAGATTTGCGGACGAGTTATGCATACTAGTTCTCTAAACAAAAGTAACCTTTTCATATAAGGTCATTTTTCAATTAGCACCGTGTAGTAAATCTTAGCTTTATGCCAAAGTATAAATTCCATCTTGTCGTTCGTTGCACATATTTTTTCGTCCCTCACCCTTTAACCAATACATCTTTTCTCGTTAATTTGTCCATGTTGTTCTACAAAAAGTACAAGCTTATATTAAAGTATCAACTTTAGATATTATAGCATCAATGAATTAACAAAACTAAATTAACTAGGTATAAATAGACACACTAATTTCACCAAAAAAATAAAATAAAAAAATAGACACACTCCCACATACTGACATACATCACTTATAATATATATACTTAAATATTAATTATATGATAAATCGCTATAATGATATTTTTCAAGTGTATAATATAACGCTTGTCTATCATTTAAAACTTTACCCAATAATAATTAGTAATTTTTTTTTAATCCATTGGAGTGAAAGATGTGGTTGTTACTTACACACTTCTCACACCTCAAAATTTATTATTGTTACGCAGTCATTGTATCTATACAATTTCTTTGTACAATAAAATATAAATAAAGAGAAGTGAAATATAAGGAAAGGAAGAAAAATATAACGAAAGAAAGAAAAACATAAAATAAAACAATTACTATGATAAAAGAATAAAGAAAAAAACAATGATATAAAAGATACAACTATTGTACATGTCTAAGAGTATGTTTGTTTTGGAGAAAAATAATATAAAGAGAAATTTTCTATTTTATTCGGTGAGACACACACCTTTTAAACTTTATTTTAATTAAAAAACAAATTATATTTTTCTTGTCTAAATCAAATACACCCTAAGAAATTAACTTGTTTTACTATATATATTACACTTCAAGTTCAAGCCTACAAAAACAGGAGCCCAATCAAGTTACCCAAAACCAATTTCCACTTCTAACTATTCAACGAATACCATGCCATTTGCTAATGGCAAAGCAATTTGGCTTTGTAATTGTGGAAGAGACTGAAGTTGCCCAAAACCTCTTTGCACTTAGGACGGATACCAATCATTTGCCAAATTAAGAAAATTAGTGGACAATGAAGGTTAGAATATCTTTAATCTTTATTATTTTTATGCGAAAGCTAAAAGTCACATATCTATAATTTAATTTAGGACAATTTATCATAAGTCCTAAGATCTACAATATATTTAATTATTAAGGATTAGATAAAATATATAGACCCATAGTTGATTCCTGATCTAAGCATTTTTTGACATTTGTTGTAATATCTTTGTGGTTATCTATCATGATCAAGAATAATAACATTATAGTTATTCCATAATCGGAATCTTTTTATTTTTCAATGGGACATTCAGATGGGGAGAAGAAACTGGCTCGGTATATTGAGAACACAACTTTCTTATAGTGTATTAACCTACTATGATTCTCATTATCCTCTAATGAACCAACACTGACATTTGTTCATTTAAGTTCATATCATCTTATTTAGTTACCTAGCATACTCACTTAATTTAACTACATCAAATAAATTCACTAATTATAAATAATTAATATAATTGTCTTAAAATATTAGTTATTGGAATAAAAAATTCCAACAATTAGAATTTATAACTGTTAATCTTTTTAATCACAAACTCTCCCATGCAACGAAGAACCAACGTCAAAGGTCAATTTCCTTTTGGCTCCCATAATAAGGCAAGTGCGTAAGAAGAGGCCTGGCATACGAATGTAGCTACATTGTGCATATATTCAAACCAAGAACAAATTCTCCAAATTCTACGGTTGTTATTTAAAATTCAAGAGACGGCTGCATTATACTCATGTCTTTTACATCCCCTATACCCCGTTACTTATTATTATTATTATTATTATTATTATTGGAATTCAGCTCCTAATTATTTGTCGTTTAAACAAAATACCACAAGCATCTGAGTCAATTATTCTAACTTAATCAAAAAATTTATATTCGAGTCCTAAGTATGACTTGAAGGAAATTTTTTATCATGATTCTATTTGTTCAAACAAGATTACATACAATAAAAGAAATTAGTGATTTAGATAAAAAAAAAAAGTAACAGTTTTTAGAAGTTGCATATATAGTTATTTCTAGTTTTGTTTATACAAAAGTTGAGGTCTATATGGTATGGCAGCCAGTGCTTGCCTTGTTAAATTGAACTCTCACTAAACAATTTTTAGCCCCATCTTTTGACTAAATTGGCTAGAACAAATTTAGGCCTACCGTTAAATCGGATATGCTGTTTCTGCAGATACATAAAATATATTAGCCGTGAAGACAGAAACATCATATATTATATAGAGAAAACAGTTAAAGTTGATTTTAGATCCAAGAGTAACTAAGGTTACTTAGAAGAATGCTATTATGCATTAATGGGAGGAAACAGTACCCTACCCTCAATCTATATTCCCACTTCGAAGATTCACCATTGGAAAGTTAACACCTGGATTGCTACCAATAAAGGTAACAACAGAAATTACCATCGGGATCCCACCCATAATTTGGCTCAGATTTTAATGGTTTCAGGATTACTTAGATTATTCATGAAAATGATACCATGATCCCACCGCTATGCTAGCTTATGGTTGTCAAAATGAGCTGAGTTGGATTTGATTAGTAAATTTTTAACCCGAAATCATTTTGGTCCAACATAATCAATCTAACATGAAAAAATTATTAATCCGGGTGGATTGGACAAACTTATGGAAGAAGATTTCATATCGACAGACTAAAATATAATATATAAAGTATGATGTAAATTTCATCAAGTTAATTTATAGGATTAAATTAAACTTAAGTTAGACCTTTAATCCGTCGTTCTGTAACTTCTAAAAGATTATTTCCCATAAACATGACTTAATTTTCACTGTTTTATATGTGAATAGGACGGAAATAACCTTTTCTCTTTATTCCTTTTTCAGAATGAAAAAAACGGACACTTCAATGTTAATTTTTAAATGAAAGAGGTTTTTTTTCAAATTACGTGTTATTATTTTTATTTTTTTGAGAACGAGAAAAGAAACGTATAAAAGTAACAGATAATTTCAATCCTCTCTGATTGGAACTCTGCCTGTTTCTTAGAACTATGCAAATTCTTTCTATGAAAATCATTCTTCATGGTCTAATGAGAATTCTTTTCGGGACAGTTGAAAACTTGAAACTGAAATTTGTGTAAACCAAATTCTTAGTAATAATAAACTTTGACAAGTTGTACTCCTAAAACACGTTATGTTGATCAATATATTTTAAAAAAATACAACTAGTTATATAGAATGGACATTCATAAGGATCCAGAAAATGTCTCAAATTGAGGTATATGAATCATTGGTTCTTTCCTTTAGCTGATAAGTTGCTTCTTTCCGCTGTAAAGCAAACACTCTCCCCAAATTTCTGCTTAATTTTTATTTTCTTGCTACCAATTTTTTTGGAATAGGTACCATACCCTCCTTTGTTCTTTTTTTTTTTGTATAGAAACAATTAAACAAAGTTTAGTAGCACTTGTTTTGGTTCCTTAGTGCAAAATCGGAGTATTCAATAATTTGTCCAAGCTAACTGTGAATCCTGTTCTCACATTAATACACCAAGAACCAATAAAGTTTGTGAAGCAAGGTAGATATTTTGACTTGGGTGGAACACTAGCTAGATTCTGTTTCTTTTGTTCACTCAATTAAAAAACTGAAGAGAAAAAGAGACAGAGTTGTATACGCGGCGGCGAGAGGGGGTCATGTTTGATTGCTTCCTAAAAAATGATTGTACAAGGTAAGGAAAACTTGTTATGCAAGATTTATAAGGTATCCACAATTGATAGATCAGATAAGTTGCCAATTCAAAAGGAACAAAATGGTGGACCAGAATCACTTTCCTTTCTATTTAGACCCATTTTGAAAGGTTCTCCGCTTACTAAGAAAAAAAAAAGTAAGTTTGATGGGTACAAATAGCTTGCCCTCAATGACAGCTGAACTTAGAGATGGCTATTTCTTATTATTGGTCAGCGTTGAGGTCTTAATTCTTACACATAGATCCTCTTGATTTTTATTTAGCTCAATGGAATTTGGATCTTCCTTTCAAATGATCTTTCTATAGCACCAAAATGAAAAATATAATTAAAGGATCACTTGTGGATAGGAGCAGGAACAAAACTCCTGCTATGTGCTGAGTTTTCTTAATAATGTAACAGATTCATTAACAAGGTCGCATCAAAAGCAAGTAACTAGTAATTGATTCCCACATAACAAATGCATGGAGCTTTTCTCAATTTTCTCAAGTGTCTGAATACTTTTTGCTATCATGAACAGAACATTTTCTAATACAAAGAATGGTCACTTCAGCTACAAATTAGCATAAACCACAAAATTTAATGGCAACATGGACTCTTTTTTTTTAATATTTCCAAAAGTTTGGAGACAGTTTTGTCACTACTCAATTGAATCTTAAAGTGGAGCTCATATAGTGGGATTATTGAACAAGTTAATCCTTAAAAATGATTTAACTGTTAAATATCTCGGTGGTCCGCTAAATGAATATTGTCTTAGCAGCAGCATCAATTAAAAACTTTTTTGCTGTAGAATTTTCCTTTTAGACATAGACCTTGGTTGGTGTAAGAAAGGGCAAGAGGACACAGAAGGATTCAATAATAATGCTATGAAGCCTAATCAATTCATAGTTTCTTTTGACCTAAGCTATACAATAGGCATTAAGAAGAAGCCAAGCTAGTTTATTAGACAAAGGAAACTGATTTTGGTGTTTTAGTGCTTCTCTTGGGTCATTCCTTGCCCTACAGACACACGGGAAATTTTGAGAAAATTGGAAAGTGGAGAAGTTTATTCTTGGAATATACCTTATGGTTCTAATACATTCCCACTTCTACTTTATTAGTTTCCGAGTTACACTGATTCAATTTTTGTTTACCCCAAACCAGATGCCACTCCTCTCTATACTATCATTATTATTACTTTTCTTTTCTTTTTTAATAAATGGGGTATATCATATATGACCTAGTGCAGAGAAGGGATGATAAACTAACAGAGTAAGTGAATTAGCTTGGTTGAACCACAAAATATGGCTCAATATAATTGACAGACTGAACTCTGTGTGGGCGTACATTATCTGTAGAGCAAGGATTCAAAATCCACTGAAAACATCTTTATTATTGGAGAGATAGTTTTTTTTAACCATAATAATTAAAGTATGAGTATGAGACTGATCTTTGATCTGGAGTTTAATCACACTTAAAATTCTCTGTCTCTCTTTAAAGATGTGTGATGTGTTATGCCTGAATTGAACTCAAGTCTTTTATTTATTAATTGCGTTGACTCCGGGGGACTAAGTTTCCCAAAACATGTAATTCCATTAACTTGAACACTCCATGAAAACAATGTAACTTATTAATTAACTACTGTTGGCCAATATATTTATATATTAAGCTAGTCTTCAAGTTTTAAATTCTTGTCTAAGCCTAATCAGTAATCAACCCAGAATGTGATTTATTAAGCTCCAGTTTTAAATTCTGAGCACGTATCTCTTGAGTCTTGACAATTGTAATCATGTTGTCGCAGAAAATTAATGCGCATGTCTTATTGATAAAACAAAGCTGAATTATGAGGAAGAAAGTGGTAGCCTATAATAAGTCTTGATACTACTTACGTGATATGGAGCATTCATATATTGAGTGCGGTACATTCATATGTTGTGCGTTACTGTCTTATTGTGTATAAAGATGCCTTCTATATGGTGTAATTTAATTATCCGGACGGAAAATTTATGTTAATATATTACAAACCTGACTGAATATGATGACTCCATGAATTATTACTTACATCATGTGGGTACAACTATATGGCGTTGACCCTAAAATAAGCATTTCTCTCTAAATATGTGGCTTTTATTTAATTAGCTTTTAGATATGAGTAACAACATAAAGATATATGAAGGGCCATGTTGTATTCCATATATATAGTTTATAGGTAGCTGTGTTTTTCATAGTGATCCTCCTCTGAAAGTCTACTTTGAGGATACTATACAAATATCAAGAACACGTACGTGTTCTGTGCCATCAAAATAACAGTGACGAAGGCACAGAAGCCAGAAACATTTTCTAAACGTTTGACAACCATGGTTGAAAATTGATATACTGCTATTAAACATGTGGGTTAACATTCGAATAAAAAAGGAAAGCACTTGAACATGTGAAATTGTGAATGAAAGAAATCATCGTCAGAATATTGCAATTACATGTGCAAAATATAAACCAGTAGGAGGTGTTTGTAGAGTTTAGCTGGCAAACTAGTTTTTGTCTTCTCCCTCTAATCATTTTGTCATTGTAGTGGCACTCAAGGTTAGAGGTGTTTTTTTGGGCCGAATAAAATGAGTTTATTTGATCTGAAATTAATTAGAGGATTTATTTAAGCTCGTGCATAATTATTTTTTTTTCTGAATTCATGCATAACTTAATTAAGACTGAAAATATATGAGATAAGATTTAATAAAATTCAATTTGTTGATTTAATAAATTCATGCATGATTTTTTTATTGATTAATAAATTCAATTTGTTGATATAATATTTCAATCTTAAAATATTACATAAAGTATACAACTATAATTAATATTGTATAGCATGTCCATTAAACACAATGTTAAAAAAATACATTTAAATTATGACACCATATAAAGATTATTGACCTATGCTTACAAGATTTTTTTTTTTTGATAGAAAGAATTCTAAATAAAGCTTGATTGGGCCGATCCTTGATGGAAGACTTTCTGTAGGCTTCGGCTCCATGTTGGGTCAAAATATTATCCAGCCCAATTTGTAGATTTTATTTTATTTATTTATTTATTTATCTGTTTGTCTTGTGAAAACAAATGTGCAGAGAGAGACGGTAGCAGATAAACCTAAAGACGAACCTCGCAAATTCCCTCAACACTGGAGTCACTAAGTGGGACTCGGTGGAAATTCATTCTGGGACTCAGGTTAGTTTTCTCAATTTAAAAAAACAACTCTCACAATGCGATCCGGATCCTTAAATTGTTGCTTGCTTTGAACCTAACGATAAGCTGTGATGTGATTATGATGTTGTGTATTTTTTTATTTTTAATTATTTAGTTATCATATGTTTTCGTCATAATTTTCAACTGTTAATCGTTAATTTACTGTTATTTACTGTGCTGTTGAATCAGCTAAGCTGACCAACCATGATTCAAAATGGTTGCATTGTATCCCAAGGGTGTGCCCCTCTGAATTCTAGGTCACGCAACCATGTCATACCTAGTACCTCTGTCTTTCGTTGCGCTTCTCGAATGCCTCCCAAGGTTGCCGTCTCTAACATCCGGAGCTTTTGGGGACATAATTTGGAATTTCAATCCTTGTTGCCAAGAGGTACATGCCATGCTTTACTTATCCATTGACTCGTTCACTTTTCCATTGATTAATGCTTTGAATATTTGTGTTTTGAATTATTGAGGTTATGACTTATGAGCATGGTTTTAAATTGTGGTCGCCCTTTCCGTTGATGCTGCCACAATTGTGGTCGCAACGTGGTGAGCCAAAAACCTGTAGGGACTGCAATTTAAAACCATGCTTGAGACTATTATTTGATTTCTCCTTCTCTGTGAATGTCAAAACATTTAAAAGTGTGGGTTCAAAATCTACTTACTTACATTGTCAACCAATCAGAAATTGTGTTAGAGATGATTTTCAAGGTAGTTATTTCTAAAAGTCAGCAAAATTTCCGTAAAATTATTTACTCTAAAATGTATACTGTGTTTGGCAGAAAAGGGCTTCAGTGGCCTTGGTGTATTATTATAAAATGTGGTACTTTTGAATAGCACCTGATTGGGGGTATGACTATAATGTATAGAAATTTGTTAGTCAGGTTTTACTGTAGTCAAACCAATCTTTGCAATAAGTGTCCTTGATAATTTTATTTTTCTAACTGAATTATTTGTACAATCTTTATGTGGTAGGAATGACATTGTCAAACACGTTCACTGCATCAAGCCTACGTGTAAGTGAGGGTCAAAATTTTCTCTTTCGTGTTCTCCCTCTGTTACCCCATTTGCGCAAGTCTAATATGGTCCCTCGGGCATCAAAGGATGTCCCAACTAGCTTTCGTTATCCTCCAATGACCAAGAAACCGCAATGGTGGTGGAGATCATTAGCATGCCTCCCATACCTCATGCCTCTCCATGAGACATGGATGTATGCCGAGACGGCATACAATCTTCACCCGTTTTTGGAATGCTTTGAATTCTATACGTACCCTTTTCTTATGGCAATTGGGAGCCTGCCTAGCTGGTTTCTTATGGCATACTTCTTTGTTGCATATCTTGGAATCGTGAGGAGAAAAGAGTGGCCTCATTTCTTCAGATTTCATGTTGTGATGGGAATGTTATTGGAGATTGCCCTGCAGGTTATAGGGACTGTGAGCCGTTGGATGCCACTATCACTCTACTGGGGTAAACTGGGAATGCATTTCTGGACTGCCGTATCATTTGGTTATCTCTTTACTGTCTTGGAGAGCATAAGGTGCGCTCTTGTTGGTATGTATGCTGACATTCCTTTCATCTGTGATGCAGCATATATCCAAATTCCATATGATTAACATGGAAGACGTAAGGAAGTTTACCCTTACATTATGTATCACTTTTCGTTGTATAAGAGTTTTTCTTGAGCAGCATTGAAGAACGAGTAGTCTGTTAGTGATTGTTTATGTGAAAAAAATATGTATTTGAGATTTCCCTAGCGTACATTTTATTTATATGGATTGAATTTATCAGTAATCTGGGTTCAATCTCTTTGTTTCTCTTCCATTTGGCATTCTCTACTGTCGCTATCTATTACAAATGCACATTACCTTTATCATAGTCTTTATGTAGAGATGGCAATTTTAAGCATGTCCAGGAACTTGATTAGTTTGATCTACAAAATTACTGTGAAATCTGAGATTGATATCTACTTTGGGGGCAAAATAGAGATTATCTACTCGGTTTGATTCAAGATTACAAGTTTTGTTCGGCCTCTTGGTTACTAATCATCTTACCTGCTTGAGCTTTATCTTTGTGGAGGATTGTGGATGGGAGTGGGCAATATGTGCAGACTCTTCTTTAGAATATCATCGTCCCTTATGCCTCACGTAAACCATCTATTTTGCTGACATATTGCACTATCTATTTCTTGGTTGGATGGCAGAATCTTTCTATTTATCATTTTGCTTTTCTGGTTGCAACAGAATCTTCCAATTCAACTGGTGAATAAGATGGCCCTATTAGTTCAAAGGGAAGGGATTTGTCAAATAAGCAAACAATGATGGCGACACTAGAACAGCATAACTACTGGAACAAATTTAAAATAGTACTTTGTTCGGTGCTTTTTATAAGAAATAAATTTTAGTGTATTTTTACACATTTATGGGATAACTAAACAATGAAGGTGACACTATAACAGCATAACTATCGGAACAAATAGTACTTTTTATATAATATTTTATTTTAATGCATGTATTGTTAGCTAGTATATTTATTACAAATGTTTTTTTGCTCCACCTTTAATAATTTAAAATAAAACCATTCTTTTGTTTAATACTTTTATAATAGTTTTGTTAAAAATAAATATTTTATAACATTGATACCCGATCCTTTTAACGGGTACAAGAATGGGTATCTAACCAGCGGTTTCATATTTATTATATAATATTTTATTTTAATGTATGTACTGTTAACAAATATAATATTTTATTTTAATGTATGTACCGTTAAGTAATGTATTTATTATAACATAATTTTTTACTCTATCTTTAATAATTGAATATAAAATAAGTCTATTAGTTATTATTTAAATAAATACATAATAAATATGTTGGGATAAAATATATTAAGATGGAAATAGGTAAGAACACGAATTCAATTTTCAAATATCCTATATAGCAGCAGTCAATGATTTAACTTGCTTAAAAATCAAGATTTGAATGAATTATTTTATTTGTTTGAATACTTTCATTATTTTTTTAGAGAGTATAAATAACTAATTATTTTTTTATCTTAATATAAAATATAATATATTTAAACAAATATATTGCGAACATGCGGGAAAACAAGAATAACCCATGTGGATACACGAGTATCCTACTAATTACAAAAATGATAAACAAAGAACTTAACCCTCGTTTGGTAGAATGAAATGAAATAAAAATAAAATAAAATGGAGTTGAGAACAATATATTGAACTAAAATAACATGGTAGAAGTTTGAGACCCATGGTAATTTTTTTTAACAATTTTCTTTAGTTCCAATCTGTTTTACCAATACCAATGACAGGGTTAATGAGGTTAAAAACAAAGAATCACGAAGTAAACGTACATGGCATGACATGTTTAAAACATGTCACTAACCTAAATCTATTGGTCCACGTAAGAATGGTCCCAAACCCAAACCCCTTCATTTACACAGACTCACGAGTCACGAGAAATTCCCATATAATTTTATCACAGTAATTCATGTGTATGATTAGATCTACGCCGTCCATTACATCGTCTTCATTTCCCAGTGGCAATATCGTAAATCCGTGCCTTAACTGCAACGCAGCATTCCCCTTTGTTTCCCTTCGATCATCATCATATTTGCACTCTCAACTCTGCACTGCAAACCTCGTCACGTTC
Organism: Glycine max; assembly: GCF_000004515.6. NCBI lineage: Eukaryota > Viridiplantae > Streptophyta > Magnoliopsida > Fabales > Fabaceae > Glycine > Glycine max. The sequence continues at coordinate 16,818,629 of NC_038244.2, forward strand.
CTCTCTCTCTGAGCTCGATCTATCGGGCTCTTCGAATTCGGTTCCCGATTTCCGACCCATAAAAGCTAGCAAGTTCCTTCACTTCAATCTTCAGAAATGGTGAGCTTCCTCTCTTGTCTCTTGTTACGGATGCTTCACCGTTCTCCACAATCTTAGATCTGGACCGGACTCGCTTCGATTTGATGTTTTCTTGTTGCCTTCTATCCTATTCGAATTTCAATTGCTTGCGTATCTGTGACTTCAAGCGCGAGCCTCCTAATTTTGCTTTGTTAGTTCATGCAATTTTGGTTTCCGTGGGATCTAATGTGGAATTGTGCATTGACTCCTTTTTGTTTGTTTCTTTGTTGTTCGCTTGCTTTTGCAGCCTCTCAGACTCGAAATCAAGGTACTCTTCTTCTGTCATTTGATTTGAGGTTTATTTTGGTTTGGTTGCTGAGAATGGTTTGATTACCTTGTCAGCGAGATTTTATGTGATTTAGATTTCTCTGCCACCAAGCATGGCAGAGTTTTATAACTTTCTGGCTGCTCGAACTGATTGTTTTCGTAATATTTGAACAGCGAAAGCTTGCCCAAAGATCAGAGAGAGTAAAGTCTGTGGATCTACATCCAACAGAACCATGGTAATGCCTTATCCTTGGTTGTGCTTTGTGATTTTATCACTGGAATTATTTTAAGATATGAAACTAAATTTATAACCAGCTTTATAATTTGCTGCTCATTATAAGTTGGTATCTCTCAGTATGGCATCTATAAGGATAGTTTGTGAACATTTTTCACAAATGGTGGTTTGTTACATGGGAATACTGCTTACGTTATTCTTTTACTGTGGAGTTTAGAAAGATAATTAAATAGTAGATACTTGGACTTTTTGCTGAATCATGTGATGTTACCATCGTTAATGCAGGATTCTAGCAAGTTTGTACTCTGGAACTGTCTGTATCTGGAACTACCAATCTCAGGTATGTCAATTTTTATGAGTTGTATATTTTAATAAATATGTGCCACTGGATTGAGAAATGTAATGTTGAATTCATACATGTGTTGGCACTTGAGTCAGACACAGGTGTTTCTTGATGGATTACCAAACAAGCCACCTTTTGCATGGTGCCTATGTATAATGAGTCGCTAATCCACAAATAAGGAGACCTATTTATTGTGGCTTCCTTAAAATTCAAAGCTGCTGCATATTTTATTTCTTTGATGAAAAAACTGGTGTATGTCTCTATATTACTTGAAAGCAATGTTAAAAGATATTGGTGTTCTACTAAATATTAGAACTATATATCTTAAACTACTATATATATATTAAACTTTAGCAGTTTAGCATTAAAATCCCAACCAGGTTGATTTGCTTCCCCTTTAGCCTATCATTTCCCTCTCTGCACCAGGTCATAGACTATTTTAGATGAAATTCCATCCTTTTTGAATATCCTTGATGTCCTTACAGTTTTGTTACTTGTTAGTTGAGCTGTCTCTGATGAAGTGAGTGCTTTTGTAGATTTATTATCAGCATTGACTATGGGATTTTTGCCCCTCCTGTGTACCCCAAAAAAAAATGATAATCAAATAGCTTGGTAGAATTCAGTTTTTTTTTTGGGTGAAATAAAGGGGAAAACCCCCAGAAGAATTATACTCTTGTACATGGTTTTGTACATTCTGTATGTTGTATTTTGTTAGTTCTGCTAATATTAAATGAGGCATATCCTTCTTTTTTTATCATCACTTGGTTGCCTGGCCTCTCTAATATCATTCATAATTTCACAAGACTGTTACACATTCTATATGCAATGTATTTATAGATTTACGGATTGTTATTAAAATACAGCCTCTAACTATCCTGTTCATATATTTAGAATTTTCTCAAAACTTTCTTCGAATTGATATTCATCATTAATTTCTATGGAGATTTGAGTGTGTGCAATTAGATTGAATTATTTTATTATTTTATTTCAGACCATGGCCAAGTCTTTTGAGGTTACTGAGTTACCAGGTGGGTGGACGTTTTTTAGTCTATTTCATTGATCGTATATCTGCCTCTTGATTCATTTGCTTGATGTCATTTTCTTTCTTTATATATTTCATGGGGTCTCATATGCAGCATGATTTTGCAGTTAGGTCAGCCAAGTTTATTGCACGCAAACAGTGGGTTGTTGCAGGGGCAGATGATATGTTTATTCGTGTATATAATTACAACACAATGGATAAAGTTAAAGTATTTGAGGCACATACAGATTACATTAGGTGTGTGGCAGTTCATCCTACCCTTCCATATGTGTTGTCATCATCTGATGATATGCTCATAAAGCTTTGGGATTGGGAAAAGGGCTGGATCTGTACCCAGATATTTGAGGGACATTCTCATTATGTCATGCAAGTGACATTTAATCCTAAAGACACAAACACCTTTGCCAGTGCATCTCTTGATCGCACCATAAAGGTATATACATGTGTTCTTCTCGCTAGTTGTGTCCTGAATTTTCTTTGTTTATTTCCATACATCTATGATAAAAATTTAAAAGTAATGTATTAATGTTATCTTCAATTGCAGATTTGGAATCTTGGCTCTCCTGACCCCAATTTTACGTTGGATGCCCATCAAAAAGGAGTGAATTGTGTTGATTACTTTACAGGTGGTGACAAACCTTACCTGATAACTGGTTCTGATGATCACACTGCCAAGGTTTGTTTTCTATTTTCTGTTTTTTTCCTCTTCATCTTCCCTTTAATTTGGTTGCCTATATGTGTATATGGATAGGAATTATTATGCCAATAAAACCTTTGAAACAGGTATGGGACTATCAAACCAAAAGTTGTGTCCAGACTCTAGAAGGTCACACACACAATGTATCTGCTGTTTGCTTTCATCCTGAACTACCTATAATCATTACTGGCTCTGAGGATGGAACAGTGCGCATTTGGCATTCAACAACTTATAGGTAATTTTATGTTGCTCACAGATTATTGAGTTGAGAGTTTTATTTTTTCATATTTAATTTGGTGCATTGCTCTTGTCTTTTTGTCTCAATGTCATCACTCTTTTATAGAAACTTGAATAATTTGATTTCGGTTGACTTTTTCATCATAGAGAATGCTGTATTGTACCGGTATATCTTATTTTTCAAAAATTATGATATTTTTTTCCACTTGTTGCTTCTTCACCAATTTTTTTCAAAGACTTGTATGCCTAAATTTGATGTTCACTTGAGGATTAGGAAGACTGGATAATGATGCTTAATTCTTGTACTAATATATTTTTTCATAACATTTCTCCTTGAATTATTTTGAAATATATCTGAGATTATGGATATATCTGTCATTTTTAAATTTTTATGGTTGTGTAATATGCTTGCAGGCTTGAGAACACATTGAACTATAGTCTTGAAAGAGTTTGGGCTATTGGATACCTGAAGGGTTCACGTCGGTGAGTTTTGTTTTTGGATTAAATTGTGAAAGTAATTTTTGATATCTGTAGGCCATTGAATCATGATGAGTGGGACAATAGTGTCAAACTGCCAACTAATTAGCAAACTCTTTTTTCTCCTTATGTTTCATGTGATCTTGTTTGCTTTAATCTCTCCACCGATGCCGAATATTATTTACTTTTTCTTCTCTTGAAAAATCAGTGTTTCTCTTTTCACTCGTTCTTCATGACCTAAATTACTGAAACCTCTTTTTTTGCAGGGTCGTGATAGGCTATGATGAAGGTACTATTATGGTCAAACTTGGCCGAGAAGAACCTGTAGCCAGCATGGATAACAGTGGGAAAATAATTTGGGCTAAGCATAATGAAATTCAAACTGTCAATATAAGGAGTGTAGGAGCAGATGTGGAGGTATGGGCTCATTTTTACCCTTTTTGTCCGTGTAATATGTAAGCAAAAGTGGAAACTTGCTTTAGTGACACATGCAAGTATTATGTTTTTTAGATTGCTGATGGAGAAAGGTTACCATTGGCTGTTAAGGAGTTGGGCACCTGTGATCTCTATCCTCAAGTGAGTGAACATCCTTTTTCCGTAATATTAAGTCACATTCTTTTGCATTACTTCTCTATATTTTATCATTTATGCTCATATTATGTGATAGGGACTTAGGTATTATGGGGTGCCTAAGTCCCATATTGAGTAGTATGGGATGCTCAGTGGAGTATTTAAGTGCTTGGTTCACCCCCCCTTTCCCCTTTTTAATAGCTAGCTTGTAAGGGTGGGTTCCCCAAGTGTTTAGGTGCTTATCAATTGGTAATAGAGCTGATTGTCAATGTCTCGGACCCTATGGAGGGGTTGACCAAAAAGGCTGAGTGAAGTGTCATAGAGTATCAATCCTGGCTTCTTTATTGTTGTGATTCATGTCTTATACTTCCAATTTTTTTTAACCCTGATCAATTTTTTTATTGTCTTCATATTGTATTTGAATGCATAAATTTTGTCATCGGTTTTTATAGGATTAAATTGGTGATTCATGATCTTGTGCATGTAATCTGGATATAGATAGGTATTTATTTAAATAAATATAGGTTTTATTATGTAATGCTAGACATTGAAATTCAGATGTTAAGACAAGAACTATTTGGTATCTTGGAACTATTCTTTTGTCTTCAATCCATTTTCAAAGAACTGAGCTTTAAAATAATAATCTGCCCCTTAGTTTTAATTATTTCCACTTTTTTTTTTAAGCATGTTGACTGGTGTCTGACTTGTGATTTACTTTTATTCTCAGAGTCTAAGGCACAATCCAAATGGGAGGTTCGTTGTTGTTTGTGGAGATGGGGAATATATTATATACACTGCTTTGGCATGGAGAAATAGATCATTTGGTTCAGCACTGGAATTTGTTTGGTCTTCAGATGGGGAGTATGCTGTAAGAGAAAGTACATCGAAGGTTAAAATTTTCAGCAAAAATTTCCAGGTTGTGCTTCACTTTCAGTTACTCTTATCATTTTATACTTTGTCTTATGACGAAAGTGATGGTGACAACCTACAATTCTAAATAATTTGTTAAAAGGATAGGCAAGCTGGGTCCTGCCAATGATTTACTGTTATGAAAAGGACCACATAATAAAACTATGGTGTCATTTAATTTTCCTTGAGCTTTTCATTTGGCAAGGAACCGGAAAATGTGCTTCCGATGCTTGATAATAATAAGAGATTATATATTTTTATGTATATTGCATGACTTGGTTCTCAAAAATAACATTCTCTTATTGTTTTAGATGTCTGCCAAATGAAATAAGTTGTCTCTAGGGAAGTTTTAAATGGAAATGGAATTTTGTATATTTCAGGAAAAGAAGAGTATCCGACCAACTTTTTCAGCTGAGCGAATATTTGGCGGCACTGTATTGGCAATGTGCTCAAATGATTTCATCTGCTTTTACGATTGGGTTGAGTGTAGGTTGATTCGTCGTATTGATGTTAATGTTAAAGTAAGTGCTTGCATGAGGTGGCATCAGCTTTCTGCTTTTATTTCTTCTTACTGTTTCTTATTTTTGTTAAATTTTTCTTGTGTCAGAACCTGTACTGGGCTGATAGCGGTGATTTAGTGACGATTGCTAGTGATACATCATTCTATATCCTTAAGTACAATGTGAGGATTCTAAATACTTGACCCTTTTATTTTACACTTGTTGACTTTTTATGAAAAAGCATCGTTTTCCCCCCTATGTTTTTGGTTAAATGAATATCTGATGGCACTTACTAGTGAAGCACAGTAAACATTTTAACTTCCATTGTTGCAGCGTGATGTCGTTGCATCATATTTAGATAGTGGAAGCCCTGTAGATGAGCAAGGTGTTGAAGATGCCTTTGAGCTCCTTCATGAAATGAATGAACGTGTCAGGACAGGGATCTGGGTTGGGGATTGTTTTATCTACAACAATTCTTCTTGGAGGCTTAACTATTGTGTTGGTGGTGAGGTATTTACTCTTTTCCCTTTTAGATTCTAAAGAGCTCCATATTTATTTATTGAACTCTTTGTTATCATCTTTTCTTTGTGTTGATGAATTTCTTATATGTATATTTATTGAACTACAAGGATCATACAATTCCTGTTGATGCATTACATTATGAATTTAGGTTACTACAATGTTTCATTTGGACCGTCCTATGTACTTGTTGGGATATCTTGCCAGCCAAAGTAAGGTCTATTTGATGGACAAAGAATTCAAGTAAGTGGATCAATGGTTTGCATTATTCAAAATATCTCAATGCAGTAATCCTGATTATTTTTTAACTGTTTTACTCAGTGTTATGGGATACACGCTACTTTTAAGTTTGATTGAATACAAGACACTTGTCATGCGTGGTGATTTGGAAAGGGCCAATGAAATTCTACCATCAATTCCTAAAGAGCATCATAACAGGTAGTAGTTATTTTCTGTTATGTTGTTACGGAATGACCCTTACTTTCTTTATTTAGAAATTATGTTTGATATGTTTTGAGAAAGGCTTTTTTGTAAGGGTATGTGTTATAACAATATGGAAACTTACTTGCCAAAATAACAAAAATTCTATGTCAATAATTATCAAGGAAAGTTCTGGTCTTATCCCATGAGTGAAGCTATCAACCAGCTTATAAATGGAAGAGGATCATTTGTGGTTGAGTGGAGAATCTTTGACACTCACACAGTCATAAGTTTTTTGTTTGTTTATGAATGATACTTTGCTTCTTGGGTACTTTGATAATCCATTCTGGACTCGCCGTAGTCTTCTTGCTTGTTTGTAATTTATCTTTGCTTGGATGCTTTTATGAAGTTAATGTATAATTATATGAATATAATACATTTTTTCTGCTTGTGTCCTTGATTTAGAATATTTTTCTATCTGCATATGGTGTTTTCTTGGATTTCATTTTCAATGTTTGGTGCTCCGATGTCACATACATCCTAATTGCAATTCTTTACTTGTTTTTACACCAGTGTGGCTCATTTCCTGGAATCACGAGGGATGATAGAGGATGCTCTTGAAGTAGCTACCGACCCTGACTATAGGTTTGATCTAGCCATACAGCTTGGAAGATTAGAGGTTGCTAAGGTAAGTTCATATGTTCCTGCAAGGATATATTATTTTACTTGTGAAATTTAATAACACTGCTATTTAATTTTCTGCATTTCTAATTTGCACGAGTTTGATTTGAGTTTATATTGTGAGCAATGTTCATTGTTCTTTTGCAGGGTATTGCCACTGAAGTGCATAGTGAGTCCAAATGGAAGCAATTGGGAGAATTAGCCATGTCTACTGGAAAGGTGTTTTTCTCTATCAAATGAATCTTCATTTTCTGTGATTTCTTTAACATTTGGCCGAATTACATTTCTAAATATATTCATGTCCAAATCTATTTTATGAGTGTCCTGATGTACTGCTGAATATGACCATGCTTAAGAGGATTCAGAGATTTTAATAAGTGCCAAACTATGGAAAGCCCAAATACTCCAAAATTGGCAAAGTATTGATGTAGTACATTTATTTTACACCACACTAATGGTGAGCAGTTCTCAAATGTTAATCAATCTGTATTCCCCTTTTCTACCCTTTCATCCGAAATTAATTTGCTGCCTATAAAAATTAAACTATTTAAATATAACTATTATAACTGAATACTGTCTGTTTGGTAGAAGAAACAAACATTGTTGTGTGTGTCTAATGGGCTAATGGTTAAGGAGGGAATCCAAACCACTCCTTAAACTTTCAAAACCTGCAATTTTTTTTTTTGGGGGGGGGGCTTCTAAATGCCATACTGACCTTTGTAAATGGTCACTGATGATATCCTTAATTTTGTTCTTTTGCTGCCACCATGTAATAAGAAGATAAAGTTGGAAATTAAATTTGTATCCACTGCACTCCATTAGTCACTTTTGTGGCTGCCAAACAATGGTGAGTGGCTTTCTTCCATTACTTCATTAAAACTTCCCAAAATTGCAGTATTCCTTTCTACTCAATCCCATTATAAGCCATTCCGTTGTGAACACTCCATCCCATCCCCTTCAAAACTCCCAATCGTATTGGAGGCCTAAATGGTGATTCTGGTGCATGATTAGGATGTTGAATTTTTCTTTTATTCTTGTCACAATTAATAATGATTCTGGACACACTTGATGTTGATTGGTATAGGGTATCTCTTTTTTATCTCTTCATTATCTGTTCTTGCAGTTAGAAATGGCCGAAGAGTGTTTAAAACAAGCAATGGATTTGAGTGGGTTATTGCTGCTATATTCTTCTTTAGGAGATGCTGAAGGAATATCAAAACTTGCAACTCTTGCTAAAGAGCAAGGGAAGAATAATGTTGCATTCCTTTGCTTATTCATGTTGGGTAAACTTGAGGACTGCCTTCAACTTTTGGTAGAAAGGTATTATTCTACTGTTGTGATCTTTTATTAATGACATCACTGTACAGAGAGAGAAAGAGAGGGTTGATTAGAATGCAGTTTGATGTAGCTGAGTTATGCTTTTGGCAGCAATCGGATTCCAGAGGCTGCTTTAATGGCTCGATCCTATCTCCCAAGCAAGGTCTCAGAGATAGTGGCAATTTGGAGAAAAGATCTCAGTAAGGTAATGTTATATATATATATATATATATATATATAATTTAGCAACGGAATAGCCTGACATTTATGTTGTGCACATGATACTGTGGGTAGGAACTTCTGTTCTCATTCCATTGGCCTGCCCTGTCCTGGATTCTTATCATGCTACATATTGCATGTGAAATAAAAATATAAATTCTTATATTTATTTGTTAATATGCACAGGTTAATCCAAAAGCCGCCGAATCATTGGCTGATCCTGAGGAGTATCCTAATTTGTTTGATGATTGGCAAGTTGCACTTGCTGTTGAATCTAAAGCTACAGAAACAAGGTCAGTGGGGAAATGCATACTTTCTTTCAAGTATCTTGCAACTTTGATAATTTATGTAGTAGTGTTTTGTGTGCTAAACCTCTTCAACATATGTTCTTTACTAACTTATTTTGTTTGTTTATTATAGAGGCATTTACTCTCCTGCATCTGAGTATGTGAAACAGGCTGATAAATCACATATCACCCTTGTTGAAGCTTTCAGAAACATGCAGATAGAAGAAGGGGATCAGCCTCTTGAGAACGGGGACTCTAACCATGAGGTATACTAAATATAGGGTTAACACCGTACAAAAAGCATCAAAATTTTCTCCTAAAATAATGTTGTATCTTTTTGCTTCAACAGAAAGAATAATCTATAACCCCAGTGGTGGTGTTAAGAGTGTTATTTTTATGTCTTTTTGTCCCAGTTGACTGAACAAAATGGAGAAGAGCACTATACAGAGGAACAAAATGGAGAAGGAAGCCAAGAGGAGGCAGTTGTAGTGGATGCCGATTCTACTGATGGTGCAGTGCTCGTCAATGGTAACGAGGCCGATGAAGAGTAGGGTAAAAATAATGAAGGAGCCCCGTCAGCTGAGAAGCATTTGGATGGGGCCGTGTGAAAATTGAAGTTTTGTCTTCGGGTGGTTGTTTCTCAAGTGCCATTGCCATATCTAACTCCCATTTTGACAACTAGATGCTTTTACTATCATTGCTACTACGAGTCCTGGCAATTCTAGTTTTATTTTTTTTAGTGTATCATATACTTTACTACAACTAGGTTGTATATTTGGGAAATAGAGAGGAAATTATAAAAATTACGTCCATTTTCAGTAGTGAAATCAGTGACCAACTCTCAGAACTCATCACGTATTTTTCCATAATTTTGTACGGCAATTTGGCTTGGAATTTTGTAACATTTTGTTGCTTGAGCAATCGTGGTATAATTCTTGCAAAACGTTTCCTGTAAACTTGTTGTGTAAGATGAGGTTAAGATAATGAATTCTGGGATATATTTTATTTTCTATCTTAAACTTTCCAGAGGCTACTTATCACAGGTTTATCGCATGCAAGCAGTCCCCTTTCTGGAACTTTTGTTACGTAATTTTATCTACTATTCAATTTTAGTAACCATTTTAAATGGTGAATATCTCTTTCAAAAATATATTTACCATTTTAATTTTTTATTAGGTGGTTGAAACGTTCGTCTTCACTTAAATTTTCTACTTTGTTTACAATGTTTGCACATCACTTAACTGTATGCCACTCGGTTGCATTTGTATATTTTGATTTTGAAAGGTTAATATTTCTTTTTTTTAAGAAAAAAGGTTAATATTTCTAATTGATTAATTTAGTGTTTTTTAATAAATTAAATTGAATTTTATAGATGTTTTTGAACTTTGAAGATATGTGAGTTTTTACTATAATCCTTTTGGTACTTTAAGAGAGTATAAAAATCTTAGATGACCACTTCAAACTAGAGAATAGAGAAAACAATCCCTGATTTTCTCTTTTCTTATCTTGTTATATGTGGGTCAAATAGCTAACACTAATACCAAGTTATATACAAATCGATATATTTATAAAAATATTTAAAATATACATTTATATAAATTAAAATAATGTAAAAATGTGCAAATGCATAGTTATTTAAATATTTATTAATATATATTGCTATGAAATTTAAAAATAATTAATAAATACATTAAAAGATTATAATATTATAAAAAATATTATCAACTTAACATCCACGCCATATTATTACACAAGTTTATAGTTTATAAAATAGGAGGAGATTTTTTTTCAAATCATAATACAACTGATCTGATGAATTGTAAATTAGTCTTTTCAGTGATTCGATCACTCCAATTTTTTCAATATTGATCTTTATTTTATATTTTGATCTCACGTGCCAGAGGTTGACCGATCATGAGATTCCAAATCTCAAATAAAGGTAGAATTACCGAAATACCTTTGCAAAAAAAAAAAAAAAAAAAACCCAGATAATTCATCCTAACACTACTGTCTCCTATTTTAATTCCTCTCCTCTACGCTTTCACATAACACAGCGCAACGCAACCCCTTCCATCCCAATTAACTCTCTTTTTTCAATCGACTGAAGAAACTTCACATATTGGGTTTCGATTATTGAGGGGAAAATTCTGGTCTTGACTCTCGATTGGTTATTCGGTACCCCATAAACTACTTTTTCCTCTTTATGTCAGTTTTGGTGGTTGGGATTTGTTAAAATTTGTGTTTTTAAGGTTTCTGCTTTGTGGGGTTTCTGTTCGGAGAAGTCTAGGTTTTGGTCGGGGTTTATCGGGGGGTGTTTTTTTTTTTGGTATTGATGGCTAGCGCGGTTGTTGAAGAAAACAACAATGTTGAGTACGATAGTGACCCGGAAGAGGCAAAGAGACCGTTAACAATGCGGAGGCGTGAAGCCAGCGATGACGAAGAAGAAGCCGAAGCCGAAGGAGAAGAAGAAGTCACTCATAAGAGGCAAGATCATAAGGTAGAGGTTCCCTCTGATGATGTAGATGACGAAGGAGGTGTTGAAGACTATGATGATGATGATGTTGTTGTTGAAGAAGAAGAAGAGGAGGAGGAAGTGGAAGTTGAAGAAGAGGTGTACGAGAAAAAGGGTGGTGCAAGTGGTGGGGTTGAGGTTGATGTTGAAGGTTCAGTGGATGTGGTTAAGGAACCTGGTGATGATGATGTCAGACCCCCTTTAGAAGATTCTGTTGAGGACCATTCGGAGGAGAAAAAGGAGAACGAACCATTTGCGGTGCCCACAGCTGGAGCTTTTTACATGCACGATGACCGTTTTAGGGATAATGCTGGTGCCTGCCAAAGGTATCTGATGGTTTCCTTCATATTTTGCATTATTTCAAATTTAGCCGTGTGGAATATGTGCATACAATGTGATGATACATTGATTTTTGACATGGAATATCATAGTTGAGTTGGGTAGGACCATCGTGTGGATCAACTAGTCTAGTGTAGTCAGCTTAACCAGTAGTCTTGAGTTTGAGTCTTGAGGATGCAATTGCAACAAAAGGAGAACTTTGTCATCCATAGAGATCCTACCTGACTCAAGCAGAATTATTTTTCTATACAGATAAAATTGTAGAGTTTTGGACTTAGTCATGGAATGCAATGTCTTTTCTCAATTGATACACTGTTAGCATATACTCTCAAGTCTCAACCAATTAGGAATCACCTTAGATGTGATTTTTAAATTAATTATTACAAAATTTGACAATTTTACTATACATGGCAATTCATGATTGGATGATAGTGTAAATACTGTCAGTGGGTTTTAATTGAATTCTTTTTTTTTTAATGCCTCTTAGGCAGATACATGGGGGAAGGAGTCTGTGGGAGGCCAAAGACAACAGGAAATGGGGACATGATAAATATGAGGAAATTACTTTGCACGAAAAGCATTATGAAGAGGTGATAATCTTTAAAGTGTTGTGTGGTCAAGCATTCTTGTTTGTTCAATTGTCATTTTTCTGACACTCTTGTCTAAAATTTAGAGGAGGCCTTCTAAGGGTAATTATCGCAGCCGAGGTAAAAGTCGAGGCAATTATCACGGAGGACATGTTCGAGGAAACAGGACAGGATATAATGACAGTAGCAATCAAAATCAGGTGCCTAAGAGGGTTGTGAGAGGGAGAGGCCCCCAAAAGTATGAACGTACCAATAAAAGCAATGCGGCATCTTCCCAAGTGCAAAATAAACAGTAAGTACAGGCTTCATTTTTTAAAATTTGCTGGGCACATGATATAATGTCAAGACTTTCTGACAAGTATTTTGTTTTGATAGTTCGGGGAGGACTTCCACACATGCTGCCAAGGCAGAATCTGGCCCTGTGCCTGCTAAAAATCAAGTGGTTGCTTCAAATTTGAACTCAGCATCCCTGCCATTTTACCCTTCAGGCTCTTCCAACAAAGATAATAATTTGGCACAAAGAAGGGAGGTGCAAACAGGTGGCAGTAGCAGGAACATTAGTCCTGTTGTTGTGGATGAGGGTTTTCCAGTTCAACAAAACAATGCACAGCTTCGGGGAAAGAATGTTGTTGATTCCATTAGCATGGCAAAGTTGTATATTGATGAATCCATCCCTCCTCCATCTGTTGGAAAGCCTGGATATTCTGCAGTCAGTGCTTCTCAATCTCCTCATCTCAGGGCTTCTGGGACTGGGAGGGGTGTATCAATCCCAGTACAGACGAATTATCAGCGTGCTCACTCACTGAATAAAGTTTCTCCATCTCAATTCCAGGCTATTCAGACAAGTTCTGCACCAGGGTGGAATTCAACTTCTGTGCAAGCTACTGCCCCACAGTTGGGCAATAGGCCTGGCAGTGGGTCTCAATCATCATCTCCCCCCAGAACATCCACGCCAGTGAATTCACATGATTCTGGAGAAATGGATTCAGCATCAGAATCAGGTAAAGCCAAAGGTGCTTCGGTTGGGAAGGGAAGGGGAGGTTCCCAAGGTGCAGGAAGGGGCTCTTTCGTTTATGGTGGGGCACAGGTAATGGGCACCACTGGAAATGTGGCTGTTAGTCATGGAGATCCAAACTTCCCAGCCTTCTTGCCAGGTTTGTACCTACATTGCTGACTTAATGGAAATTTTAGATCCAATCTGCCTATTAGTTATTACTTATTAGAACTCTGATGTTGGAATGTATTTCTCATGCTGTGGAAGTTGTTGTAAGTTGTAGCAGTGTCCTGTGAAAAATTAAGTAACTATATTATTTAATGTCAAGATGCATACTTTGACCATGTAAGCTCTAGTATTAACACTCATTTTGATTTCTGTTTGTAGTCCTTTTAAAACAATACTCGGCAGTTATTATTTTCATTTAATTTGTTTATCTTGTTAATGATTTTTTTTCCTAATTCTGATTGGGTTTTGGTGGAATGCAGTCATGCAATTTGGGGGCCAGCATCCTGGTGGTATGGGAGTTCCTGCTGTTGGCATGGCATTCCCTGGATACGTTGGTCAGCCTCAACTTGGTTTGGGAAAGTCTGAAATGACATGGTATGGATATAATTTCCGAATTTAGAGTGTGTTGGACTATTGGGTAATGTTTGAGGAATGGGCAATTCACATGTTTTAGCCTTTGTGATGGTCTTAATCAGTCTCTCTACATTTCTATAAGAACGGCCAATATCAATGACAACAAATCATGATAACAGTGATATTTTGGAAGGGATCATGCAAGGATGTCTTGTTTTAATTAGTTTTTTTTACTTAAAAAGAAAAACTCTTTGATTCCTTTTTGTTACTTTTGTACCTTTTGTATTAGAACCCATTATAATTTCATCCTACTTCGGTTTAGGCTACCAGTGTTGGCTGGTCCTGCAGGAGCTTTAGGGGCTACATACCCATTCCTTCCTGTTGATGGTGCAAGCAGTCGACAATCTGGACAGGCCTCTGCAATGGGTACTTCAAGGTTTGCCAAGTTTTACAGCATTGGGATATGTTCATATTATTTACCACCATTTCCTTTTCAATGTTGTTGTATCCTATTGCTAGGTTCTTGATTTCTTTTTTTCTTTTGTTACTGAACCTCTGCAGCAAGGAACATAATGATAAAGCTAATAATGAATTGAAGCCACCTCAGAGATCTGGTAAAAATTGACATTCCATTTCCTTTTATTATCCATTGCCCTTGATGACTGACATTATCATTTTGTGATTTGTCTGTCTGTAGAGCTTGCAAGTGATGAGTTTGGACAGCGGCAGAATAAACCCCGAAGGCAAGTTGGATTGCAAAATCACCATTGATAGTTTTCAAGTATTATTTTATTTGAGTGAAGATGGGAATGCACATCTTGGTTATAGTATGGCACAATTGTGTATTAGATATATAATTTCAATGAATGTTGGTTATGCTCTTTGCAGATATTCAGAGATGAATTTTGGTCAGTGAATAGGGTGCAGCTTGTTTGAAATTTGAAATAAGCAGATGAAGGTTTGTTAGTTCTTAATTAATGTCTTTATTATTGTTGTTGTTGTTGCTTCAAATTTGAGTTTTGGTAATTTTGTTATACAGGCCTTTCTCCTGGCCCTTTGTTCTCTAGCTTTTGATCTGGAGCACTTTGGGCTACAATAAGTTTTCAGATTTTTTTAGGTAACTTGTAGCTACTGAACTTGTGTTCTTTTTTTAGAACCTGCTTCGGCTTTTTGTTTGCCCATCTTCCTTTGGGTTTTGAATAGCAGAAAGGAATTTTTAAATAAAGTTGAAGGGTTTTCCGTGGACCTTTTTTGTTGGGTTCAACAAAACATTAGTGTGGTTTTCCCTGGACTCACTCATCTGTTTCATTTTTCTCCCCCTTCCTCTTTTCATCATTGCAGTTATATAATGCCTGCTCTTGCTGTTCACCATAGTACAAGTTATTGCAGCTTGATGGGTGGTAGTTGCTTGTTTAATTGTACGGTACGAACTAGTTATTACTACTATATAGTTACTTTGTAGATTTGACTCTTCTAAAGTGAGCAATTCACTTTAGAGAACAATAAGCAATCTCAGTTGTCGATATTATGTGCACATGCATATTGAAATATCGAGTTTTATTTTCATTAACGATTGAAATTACTTACTTATCCTCTGAAGTGAATCTCATTTTTGAGGCGCTAAATTTCTTGTTCCTCGGTACCCTTGTAATCAAGAAAACACCGACAATTTCTGGCTTCTTTCCAGGTTTTTCTAGTGAAGCACAGGCAGGCTTCTCTAGAACTACGGATATAGAAAAAGGCCATAGTTATTATTGTGCAGCAGCTGATTGCATCGTGGGTGAAAGAAAAGTTTCTCATGTAAAGGGTTTTGTTATGCATCTGGTTTGACTATGTGCTTATATCAAATCTATAAGCATATGAGACATTTTTAATGTATTGTTCCTTTTTTCTTTTTTGTTCAATTATTTTAGCTAAACGGTTCTATTTCCAAATTTGTACACCTATTGTGACTTGAAAGACTATAGTTAGCTATCATACTATCTACAGTTCTCCTGCATTATCATACAATTATCATTTCTATTGCCTCAAGACTATTTGATTTTGTTGCTACTTCTGTATCTATATATTTTGATCCTACCTATAGTGGTTATTACCCGTGAAAGTGGCTTTCAGTAGTTGTTTGGATGAAAAATGAAAGACTGAGGAAATAAGGGGAAAATAAATAGGTACAAGAAATGACAAGTTGTGATGTGAACCTGAGTAGGAGCGGATCGCTTGATACAGGTTACGAAGATTTGGATGACGCCACTTCCGGTGAAGGAAGATAAGTCATGATAGACGTCACTTCCAGTGAAGGAAGATAAGTCTGGGTAGACGCCACTTCCGGTTAAGGAAGATAAGTCTGGGTAGACGCCACTTCCAATGAAGGAAGATAAGTCTGGGTAGACGCCACAAGGATTACCTTGATAAGTCTGATAATTGGTTCAACAAGGAACCCGGAGATAAACTCTCACCAAATTTTATGAAAATGCCAAAAGTTTCTTTTTATTGAAAATAAAACCCAATACTTATAGTGTATCTGAACAAAAAGATAAAAATAGACATGGGCCTTCTAAACAGTTTGGGCCAAAATTACAATAAAAATAAATTATAACTAAAAACTTATTTAACTTGGGCCTTCAAATTAGTTTGGGCCTTCAGCAACATTAATTGTCTTGATAGTGCCTCTGCCTCTGGGCCTTCATCTTTCTCCACTTGGGCCTTCATCCTTCTCCACTTAGGTCTTCGTCCTTCTCCACTTGGGCCTTTAGCCTGTATTTGGTCAGTTTCATGATTCTCATCAAGTTGAGCAGGAAAGATGTTTTTTTCTGAATGAGTAGAAATAAAACTTTTTATTGTTAATAAAGATAAGTTGAAATGAGTGAAAAATGTTAACTTTTTTATATTAATAAAAAAGTAGACTTAGTAAAATTTAACTTTACAAAATTATCTTTTATTTTTAAATTTTTTTGTTATAAGGTTTAGTTTTTATAAAAATAAAAACTAAAACAAGAAAAATAGATAAGTAATTTTCCTCCGTCTATTTTTTCACTTGAGAGGTGAATATTTGTCTTAATTTGTTTTTAATTCTCTTCTCAAACAAATAAAAAAAATATATCCCTTTTACAATTTAAATAGTGTTAGTCTAGTCTTTGGCAAATCAGCGACTTGATCACTGCTATATTAATGAACAAAACTTGAATGTTCATTGTTTTCGTCATAGATCTGTTGAAGTGGTTGAATGAAATTCTACTTTTGCTAAATTAACAAAAGAACACTAGTTTCTTTTACAATAATGACAAGAATTAAGTGGCTATAATCCAAAAAAAACAGTTGGTCAACTAAACACCAATCGTGACGCGTGAATCATTTGCTGTTTTGCTGTATATTGCCTTTGTCCAACCAAGAAGCCGAAGTCTAGTACCTGTTTTAATTTGCTTTTCAAGAAATAATTGTATTTTTTGATAAAAATATTTGAATGTATTCAAAAACTATTTTTTTTTAATGAAAAAACTATGAATATATCATCAATTACTTAATGAAAAGATCAACAAAAAAAACTAAGTTACTTTATATAATAGAAATTGAGAGAACCTTTCATTACCATTTTGCCAATACTGTGACGTGACATCCGACCTTGCACATGAAAGTTGTTGCGACCAGCGAATCCTCTAATAATTAATACAATAATTTACGAAAATTGATTCTTAATCCTCAACATAAGACAATAAAAGTTATTTTTAAATTTTAAATTTTTTTAAATGTTTTATGAAAAAGATAATCACAAAGAACATACCAAGAATTATTCTAATTTAACCAAAGGTTTTGAGTTCAAATTTTTATATTTTTATATACAGTTACGTTAAATATTAAAAATTAATTTAATATGACTCAAACAAGATTATCTCCTATAAAAGATACTTGTAATCTATGCCAAAAAATATAAGAGATAAAAAGTGGCATAAAAATAGTTGTTTGTCATATGTAATACTATCAATTTTTTGTACTTTGGTCACAAAGAAAATTGAGTCTGTTATGGTTGACCAACCTTATACATGTGCGACGCACGTGCATCCGTTCTGTGTCAAACTCATGCCCCTCTCTCTGTGTATTCTCTTTCACTTTTTTGTTGTTCAGTTGTTGAGCTCTCTTTTTCACTTTGCAGGTGAAGGAGCCAATTCAAGAATGGTCGTTGACCCTGAAAGCACATATCCTTGAATTGAAACCATTAAATGTAACGCATGCTCTTAGTCTTAGCTTCTTTTTAAGAACCTTAGCCTACTCTCACTTCTTAGCTAATAAAATTGCTTCAAGAACTATAACACAGCTTTTCTTTACCATTATTTCTTTCTTGATAGACCTTAAACTTCCTATATATGGTAGGTGAGTGGGAGAGAAGAGAAGCAACAATGTTCAAAGCAATGATCACAAAAAGAAAATGAATTTACAAGTGTGCCTCAACCTCAAGCTTCTTTTATGATATAGTTAACAATGGAAGATTGCAACAACAAAGGAGAAGTTCATGCACATTTAACTAAGCAGAAGCAATCTTCATCAAGATCAGCTATCAGTTTGAAAGCTACGTTATCTGGAAGATTATCTCCACAACATTCTCCTTCATTTCAGCGACCATATTCTACCTTGGCAGCAAGAAGAGAAAGCAACCGGTTACTGTTGTGGCTGCTTCTGATTACACTTTGGGCTTATCTTGGATTTTGTGTTCAGTCAAGGTGGGCACATGATGATAAGGAAGGAGAATTTTCAGGCTTTGGAAGCAGCCAAGGTGATACAAGTAAAACAAACTATTATGCTGAACAGAATCAGCATCATGATTTGATTGCCAAGAACATTTCCTTATCTGTTAATATCAAATTAGTTGAGAACAAAACAATTGATGTGTCTTTGGCCAATAAAGAATACAGTGTTCTATCTCAACTCAAGGCTAGCTCAAAGAAAAGGAACAGAAGAAAGCGATCAACACATGCTTTGCGAGGTAAGAGGAGGCGAAAACATATACTCCTTGAAAGCAGTGGTATAGAGGAGCAAGAGCCAGAAATTCCCCTAAGGAATGATACCTATGGATTCCTTGTTGGTCCATTTGGTTCAATAGAGGATAGAATTCTGCAATTGAGTCCTCAGAGGCGTTATGAAACCTGTGACAAGAAGGGGGAATTTGCGCGCCTTGTTTGGTCAAGAAGGTTTGTTTTGATATTTCATGAGCTTTCCATGACAGGAGCTCCACTTTCAATGATGGAGTTGGCAACTGAACTCTTGAGTTGTGGAGCTTCTGTTTCAGCTGTGGTGCTTAGCAGGAAGGGTGGTTTGATGCAAGAACTTGCTAGGAGACGAATCAAGGTGCTTGATGACAAGGCATATCTCAGCTTCAAAATTGCAAAAAAGTCAGATCTTGTCATTGCTGGATCAGCTGTCTGTGCATCATGGATTGGTATGATCTTGGTTAAGTTTTTCCTTATGCAGTGTTGAAAAGTGGATGTATTTGCGGCTAAATAGTTTTTAAACTCGAGCACAAGCACACATTGATGTAAAATCAACATCAATTTCTAGCTCTTGCACGACAGCATAATGCTAGGTAGTTGTTACTCCTTATAATATAGAACATGGACCGTTGAGATTAAAAACTTGAATATAAAATTTTGAAGACCTTATTTTTCTATATGAAGGATACCAAAATATCTGAGGCTTAATATCATATCCTCATACTAATTCCAAAATTATTGGCATAGGACTTTTACTTGTTACCATGTCATGCAATGTATTTAATCTCAATATCTTACTAATGACATTGACATAGGATTCTCTCCATGCCTAGCCTCTTTCATATAAACATAAACTTTAGCCTCTTAACCATTTGACAATGACAATTGATAGAAAAAGTGGTTAAGTATGCTTATTTTCAAAATTTGTACCGTTGTCAAATTCAGAGCTTTGATATATCATGAGATGTGATGGTTCATAAACATTATGGAAAACAATGAGTAAGTAACACCTTTCTTATATATTTCCAGAACAATACATTGAACATTTCCCCGCTGGTGCAAGTCAAGTTGCTTGGTGGATTATGGAAAACCGACGAGAGTACTTTGATCGGGCAAAGGATGTGTTGCAGAGAGTGAATACATTGGTTTTTCTGTCTGAATCACAATCTAGGCAATGGCAAAAATGGTGTGAAGAAGAAGGCATAAAACTGAGCTCTCAGCTTGCAATTGTTCCATTGTCTGTTAATGATGAACTAGCTTTTGTAGCTGGCATTCCCTCTACACTTAATGCTCTATCCTTCAGTGCTGCAAAAATGGATGAGAGGAGGAAGTTGTTGCGAGATTCTGTCCGAAGAGAAATGGCATTGAATGATAATGATATGCTTGTTATGACTCTGAGTAGCATCAACCGTGGGAAGGGTCAGCTATTGCTTCTCGAATCAGCACACTCAATAGTAGAACATGGACCATTGCAAGATGATGATAAGAAAATGCAAAAGTCATCAGATGATGGAGAATACCTATCTACCTTGGCTAGAAGACATCATTTTAGAAACTTGTTGAAGGATAACAGTGTAGCCTTGAACAATATCTCAAGCAATTTTATAAACAGGTTACATGAATCTAAAAAGTATATGGTAGTGTAGTGTCATGAATTTATTCATTTGTTGCACTACTGATGTATATAGTTTTATGTTCACAGAACAAGGAAAGTGTTCTCCCAGAACAATGGAACAATAGCACAATCTCTCAAAATTCTCATTGGTTCTGTGGGATCTAAGAGTAACAAGGTGGATTATGTTAAAGGTCTTCTAAGTTTTTTAGCACGGCATTCAAACTTGTCAAAGTCAGTTTTGTGGACCTCAGCCACAATACGTGTTGCCGCACTTTACTTTGCAGCAGATGTTTATGTCATAAACTCTCAGGTAAATCCATGTTTAAATTACTTTATCATGTCATAGAATATATGCATTGTGAAATCAGAACTCAGATTGAGTCTATATCAGCTTAGCTCTCACCTAGTGGAATAAGGCATTGTTATTATTCTTCTTGTCGTTATATAGTATAAGCATTACATTTGCTGCATCCATTACTCTGCTAGCATTATTATTAATATATTGCTTGAAAAAATAAATACACTGTAACATTTTTTTTATTTTTGCAAAATGCTGAACAGGGATTGGGAGAAACATTTGGACGGGTGACTATAGAAGCCATGGCATTTGGTCTTCCGGTATGCTAATTTGCTTTCCCTAGTCCTGTGGTAGTTTTATCCTATGAAATACTGCTACTTAATTTGAGTTTAGAAATGTAAAAATAGCTCCTTAGACTGTTGTTGTTAAACAAGTAACCTTCTACGGTATGACTCTTGTGTGTTCAACAAGTAACCTTCCATCTATATATTAAGGTTTTATAAGTAATATCATAACCATAAGCCCAAATTACTATTAATTTTATATTGAGTATATCCTGATTATTTCTATGATTCAGTAGTTGATACTTTGTCAACTTTCATTACTTAATTGTACCTAACTACTTCTAACATGGTATGACAGTTAAGATGTTTAGTAGTTGGTTAGAAAGGTTTTATATCCTATCCTTTCTAACCAACTAACTGAACATCTTAACTATCATAATCTGTTAGAAGTATTTAGTTACAATTATGCAATGAAACTTGACATACTTGAAAATCTCTAGGTTATATGGCTCTATCTATGTTCAAAGTTTCTAAAATGGAACAAATGAATATTGACATTTTTTTCTTCCATTTAAAAATATGGAGTAGGTGCTTGGAACAGATGCTGGTGGAACACAAGAAATTGTTGAGCATAATGTGACAGGTCTTCTTCATCCTATTGGACGCGCGGGGAATCATGTCCTTGCACAGAATCTCCGGTTTTTACTTGAAAACCGGTTGACAAGAGAACAAATGGGAATGGAAGGAAGAAAAAAGGTGCAGAGGATGTTCTTGAAGCAGCACATGTATGAGAAATTTGTAGAGGTTCTTGTCATGTGCATGAGAAGGATATAATATAACTGTTTGGCGTTTGTAATACTGTCATTCTTTTATTGGATTCAAATCATATGATTGTGTGAATTTCTTTATACTAAAAAATGTATAATACTTGTGCCCAGTTAATGAAGAAAGATAGGAAATGATGTGTTATGCCTTTCTGCAAACCAAAATTAGTTTGACTTTGGAAATGATTTCTATTGCAAAACAAAGAAACTATGCCTTCAACTATGGCAATATCATGTAGATACACCTTCTGAATAGTGTTTGAGTACATATCAGACATTTTGTCTAATAAATAAACACAATACTATTTAGTGGGAAAAAATTAAAAGTTAAATTTTTTTTTTCTTTTGTTTTCATTTAATATGAATGTGTTTTGTAAGACACTTTAGTCAATTTATATAAGCTATGTTGGTTCAGTTATAAAATAATTTGACCAAAATTATAAGTGGTTTTAAATTAGATAAGTGCATATTTCTTTTGTTTTAAAATATAAGTCGTTTTACAAAATATTTCAAAATATAAGTTGGTTTATAAAATTAATGTTATGTTAAATATTTTTTTTCTAAAATTACTCTTAATCAATATTTTATGCATTAATATAATCATCTTTTAAATTTTTGTGAACTTTTTTTTCTAAGTTATTAGTATTTACTTATACATTTATATCATTAATTAATTTCAAAATATTTTTTTTACAAATAACACAATGAAGTTAGGTGAAGTAGAAAAATCTTAATCTATCAAATTTATATAAGAATTTATCATTATTAACAAGAATTTTGTGTAATGGAAGTAAATGAGTAGGAATAGTATTTAATTAGAGATAAAATAATATATTAAAAAATTATTGATATTTTTATGAAATCTAATAAATTAATTATTTTTCTTAATACTTATGCAACGTCTTATATTATGGAATATTGCACCCCAAAAAAAAGTACATTTATAATAAAAATAAAAATTTATTACTTTTTTCCATAATCTTCTTCCCCCTACTTGTGATGACCTTCCTAATAAATGTGAGTAGATTTTTACTCATGAAAATGAAACACTTGCAACACTATATACTGAATGCTATTTTCCACGCTACATATAAAAATCTTAAAGTGTCGTGTAACAAAATTTATGATTGCCGACAATTGAGTCAAAAAAATTTAATTAGTCTCAGCTACTAAATTACCATGTCTTTTTTTGTGTGTGTGACAAATTAACATTTTTTATTTGTGGGAATTTGTATTGAGGGGAACCGGATCCTATCCAGCACTTTTTGTCTCCAGCATCATTTTCAGCCATTGGATATTAGTGAACGGATGATATTAAAAGCTTAAAACAGTCACGCACAAAAACAAAAACAAAATTACTGTTCATGAATGTAACGACTCTACCCATCAGAGGAAAAAAATGTTACTATGCCTGCACCACTTTCATAAAATTATATATATATATATAACTAAAATTTATAATAAATAAATATTCTTATATTTATATATATAGAATCAAATATATATTTTAGATTTATAGTAAATAATTTATATAATGACACAAGATTAATTTTCATTATTAAAAATCATTTTAGAAAATGACTAAAATTCAATTTAAAATTTAAGATGAAGAAGATAAATAGAAAGAGATAAGTAATTAAGAAAATTAAATATACATATAAAGATATAATTTTTAATTTTTAATGTAATTACTGTAAAAATAAACAAACATGTTAGTTTTTTTTATTAGATAATAATATAAAGATTTGCCTATTTTTATAATTTTTAAATCAAATTAAAATTAAGAATAAATTTGAAAGAAATAAAAAAATTAAATCCTCAATATATAAAATTAGGATAAAACATATGATGTAATGAGAGTGAGGATACTTCCTAAAAATATTATTTTTGAAGATAGATACTAGAGGTTTACTGTAACTCAACCAACTAATCTAAAAATTTTAGTTCTTAAACAATTTTTTATTCAATAATATTCCTAAAGTTTAATTCTAAACTAAATTTCAATAATTTTTAAATATTTTTTAATAACTAAAAATAATATTTTTTTTAGTAACCACTTTAATTAAGATCTTTAGTTGTCGGGTAAGACATGAGGCGTAGTTGTTAGTAACTTAGTATGAGATTTGGTTACAATTGAAATCTTATGTCTCTTCTTAATAATATATTTTGTGGGATCAAACCATTGTCATTTTTCAAAAATTATGTTTGTCGTTAATTGAATTACACTCTTTAAGTATAATTAAAATAATCTCGTATCACAATATAAATTATTTATTATAAATATAAAATATACTTTATATGTATAAAAAAAATTATTATATATTATAATTATAAAAATAAATATTTATTACTACCCAACCTAATATTAAAATATATATAATATGAAAATAGTGCAACATAGTAGTTTTTTTTTTCCATCCGACGGATAGAGAGGATCAAATTTATACATTACTTAATGATAAAAAAAAAACTTATTCATTACTTAATGTTTTCTTTCTAGGTATGCCTTTCTAACTTTTAAAACACTCATCATTTATTTGTATCCAACAGGCCTGGAGTGAGCCCCCGACATTTATTTTTGTATTTTTATTTAACCTTCTATTTGTTGTCCTATTAGATACTAGTAGTGGCTGGTAATTTTAGTTTGGTATTCAATTCATTGGATTAGAGATTAATCTTGTTTCAGGTCTATTATTATTTCAAGAAATCTTATACACAATAATAATCAAATAAATATATGGATATCATTCATTCATGTGAATACAGGAGTTGCATTGCATGGCTGCCATAACATCTAAAACCTTATAGAAATTTAAAAGGAAAAAAAAAAAAAAAGATGACAGAATTGACCAGTCTTACCGGAATGGGAGACACTCGACTAGTTTGTTCAATCTTCGAAATCTAAGTCTTGTGAAAAAGTTGGTATAAAATCAGTTCAAAACTAAACAATATAACCTATTCGAATCGATTTGTTGAGAGAGAAAAAAGGACTTTTTTAACTTCTTTGAATTAAAATTTCAATATTAAGATGATTCATACAATTTTAACTCGATATTATAATGATGGATAACTATATCTATATAGACTTAATTTTAAGTGCTAATTTGGTTTTTTTTTTCTCAATGGCTATTTCAACATGAAACTAAATATATAATTAATCACCTATCCGATTTTAAAAATCGTGCTAATATATAGGCTCTTTTGAGAAGGTGCAAACATTTTCTTAATTATTATGATATAACCTTTTTGATTGATTTCATTTCAACAAGAAAGTGAAGGAAAATTTGAAGATAGAAGAACTAATATCAGAGAAGTTATCAAAGGTGGATATCTGAGATAAAAATTATCAACGATAATAAATGAATATCAGTTACACACACCACTCATCCAAGGCTTTTGAGGCTGTTTGCTGGGGATTTTGAGGTGAACAAGTAAGTGGCCACTATCGGGCTCACAAGGGAAGGTTGGTAAACTGGTAGGGTAATTAATTATATACTTTTACAGGGTTTTTGCAATCTGTTTTTAACAATTATTGTGACAGCTATAATGAGAAAGGTGTTTAATCTGTATAATCATCATTCTCATCTAGTAACTGATGTAATCATCTTACTTATTAATATAATACTTTGGCTTATCCAAATTAAAAAAACCACTCATCCAAGGATCAAACAGGCATCATGATCAAGCAAGTTCTTAATCACTTTGTTCCAACCATCGTCTTTCAATTTCCATTTACATTCAAACATTATGTGTCTTCATATAAAATTTTAAATTTTAAGAATTTTAAATATTTCAAATAATTTTTTTTTATTTTCAAAATTTTATATTTGAATAAAAAAAATATTGATACAACATAGAAATATGCTTTCATAAAAAAGATATGATTGAAATGTTTTCAAAAAGAAAAATATTGATGTATCATGGACACTTACATAGAAACTTAGACACGATGCAAGGCATGGCTCATGGTATTCGCGCCTGTGAGCACCTCTACTGCGTAATAGAGAGTGACTACTGCTTCCCTGACTCTTTTCTCATTCAAAATTTTCTATTCAAATGCACTCTTAAAATTGTTTACTTTTAACTTGTTTACTTTTAACCTCGTTTACATAGTTATTTACATTTTCCGCAATCTAATTTATTTATCCATTTACATTAATGCATGCTGCATCACTGTTTTCATTCCATTTACTTTTCTGGCCATATATTGCCTTAATTTCAATTCATGCATTTACTTTTCAATACTTGCATTATGTATAACGTATCCTAATAAATTAACTTATACCATAAAATATGAGTATAATTTTCTTTTATTAGTAGGAATTGAAAACATATACTTAAAAGTTTATAACAACTTAACTCAACTATTCTTGATGATCATGTGATCATTTAAAAGTGGAAAAGGTCTCATCTAATTTATTTCATTATGAAAATTATATATAGCTTATTATCTAACTATTAGTTTGAGAAGCCTCATTAAACAAATTAAGGTTACAATTATTTTTTTACATTATAAAAGTTATTTGGCATTTCATCAAACAACTTTATTTTGACATATAATATTCTTTCAAAATATAATTAAACATTAGTTATAAGATTATTTACAGCCAAATGTTTAATTTATTTAAAAATTATTTCATCAACGAATACTAAATTTATAAAATTTGCATTCTAAAGAAATTATTAAAGGGAATCAGTATCTAAGACTTTTAGTCTTGAAATAAGTAAATCTTTTCCTTTGAAATTTTAATAAATCATATTCTAGTTCCCAAAATTGAAAATGTTGATTACTTTAATCTTTAATTTTATAAAATTCTCGCTTTAGTTATGCTTATTTTGAAATAATAAAGAATAAAATTAATGATTTTCTTAAAAAATTAAAAACAAAAATATATATTTTTACAAAGTCTCTATCTAAACTTACCGATGCATAGAATTTGAAAATAGAGATTTATTGTATGATTATAATTTCAAATAGTGATTTACTGTAAGTATTGTTATAATTTCAGATCATAACATTTATTTCTTTTAAAAATTATGTAATTAAATTTTTTGTTTCTTAGTAAAGTCACAGGGTATTTTTACAAATTTCGATCTTTAGATCAATTATGAAAATATTCGATTCGATGTTTAATCATATTTAAAGATATTAAAGTTATTTATCCCGAAAGAGCGTAGTACTAAGCAGGATAAGTATAGTTATAATTTTACTGATTATTACATTTATTCTATGTAGGAAAAAAGTAGAGATTTATTATTAAAATTTATGAACGCTATTCATTTTAAAATAGATTGGTGTATTTTACGCTAGATAATAATTAAATACAATATCGTGACGACAAAATATAGAATAAAAAAAATACAATAACGTGAAGCATAATTAGATAATACTAAATAAATCTTCGTAAAAAAAATGTAAATAATAAATATTAAATAGTTAAATATTGTATGCTCTCCGAAATTCAAGTTACTTTAGTTTGAGAAAGGGTCACAAATCACATACATCAATAGCAATAAATAATCCAACATGTATTTGCCCCTTCTAGAAGAAAACTTGGAACTCGTTGAATTGATTTTTTTCAGCCAATCGTCAACTTAGAGGTGAGAGATTTGTGGGGACCGTTATAATCGATAGCCATCAAACAAAATTAATGAACGAAAAAAACAAAACAAGAAACGTTCCATCGCACGTAGCAGTGAGGGCTTATCCCAAAGAAAGAAAATCGAGTCCACTTCCTCAGGTAATAATTGAAACCGCACAGCACCAGATAATGGAAGAAAGAAGAATCAATAGACTTTCCAAATTTAATCCAAAGCACACAGAGACACTTCCATACACCAAGCAACAATACTACCACTACAACAATTATCTCTAAAGTTCAAATATATATAAAAAAACATAATTTGTTTTAAAAATAAATTTAATTATATTTAATATTTCTGGTTACGTTTATGATATTGGTCATTTGATACTAAACTATAAAGTGTTAATATGTAATAAACATTCTTGTTTTTTTCTTACACAACAAATTTAATAACAAAACAGTTTTTTATTATTTGACATTTTGCTTCTTTTATCGCTTCACCGCAATCGAATCAATCCTTGCTTACTTAGTTATTAGGTCTTTGCCTTGAGATAGAGCCACACAACATAAATGAATAAACATACCCAAATCTTTAAAAAGTGATCTTATCTCCACCTTATACTATTATAGAATGAGGCAAAAACATTTTTCACTCACAATATTTTCATCAATTAAACTCTAATGTGTAAGAAAAGGGCTAATTTACAAAACAAAAATTATACTCTATATGTTTATATGGAAAAATCAAAAAGCCAATTTCCTAAATCTCCAAAACACACCCAGTTTGGACATGGCCCCTGAACCCCTCTGGGCTCTCCAGTTTCCTCCCATTGCAACTCTTCACATCGAACGCATAAGCCACGTGGACTTCACCATAGCCGCTGGATCCAATCAACACCAGCGTCCCATCAAACGCCCCAACGTACGACACGTTTCGTATCTCCCCCGGGAGGGACGCCATCTTCTGCCACGTGTCCCCACGAAGGGCAATCAAGTCCTCGCCGCTGCACAAGAACACCCCCTCGTCATCGCCACCGTCCACGAAGGTTCTCGGACACGTGGCGCAATCCAAGAAGTCCTTCACTTCACTCCAGCTCCTCGTGGCCGGATCGAACGCCTCCGCACTCTTCACGAACCTTCCCTGCGTCTCCGTCGGGTAACCGCCGACGGCGACAAACCTCCCGCGGCTGAAAACGCCCTTGCACTCGTCGCGCTCCGCCGCCATGTCGGGAAGCACAACCCACCGGTCCGAGGAAACATCGTAGGCCAGCGCAGACCGCAGCGCGTTCTTCTCATTGTCGTGTCCGCCGGCGACAAAAACTGTCCCCTCGGAATCTGACGCGCACGAGAAGAACATGCGGCGCCCACCCGGCATGTCCGTCCCGCGGCGCCACTTGGCCGACAAGAAATTATAAACAAAAACAGAATTTGATGCTTCCCACGAATTCGGGTCCAACCCACCCAACACAACCAGATCGTACCCGACACTCACTAACTGACAGAACATGGGTAGCCCCGAATAAAATTCCGGTGGTGGTGGAATCTTACTCCAGTTACCCGTTTCCGGTTCGAACACGCTGAGCCAGTAAACCGGGTTCTTCACGCGCTTGGTCGAACCGGTTCCCGGTTCTACGTGTGCTTGAACCATCGCTATGACCTTCTGGGTGTGCTTTGTGCTACGCCGTTGACGATGGAACTCCGGCGCGTGAATCTCCGATTTCCAGAGTTTGCACACTGACGCCACCGTTGGAAACTGTTGATACGAAACCCGAATTAAACAGTCTCGGGCAACATCCTCTGGCAATCCCGAAATTAACTCCATCGGAACAGAAACTTCAATGGAAACGATGATTTATGCAGAATCTTAGTGAATTAATGAAGACCCATATATTGAAATTGCAGAAATAATGGATCTTTAGATGGAATAGAGAAAAGGGTTTGTGGGATATTGAGAATAGGAAAAGAGAGAGAGAGAGAGAAGTTTGAGGTTGTGGAGTGGAAGATATGATTTTTGGGTTTAGATTGTGTTGTGGGAGTGGAAGGTTGGGGGGTTTGGGATTTTATAGAAAAGGGGGAATATTAGGGTGCACATATGGTTTTGGGTAAGTTGAGTGAGAAGGCAGATGGGTAAGGGCTATAGGGGTGGTGGTGTTCTAGAAGGATTTGATGAGAAGGAGGACGTGTTGAGAGGGACAACTAAGGATCACTTTTTTTATTTTTTAGTTAATTGAATGAAAAGCAGCAACTGTCTATCCTATGCATATGGCACCAAAAATGGGTTACATAGCTATTGCTAATTCCGTTAGCGCTTGCTTGTTACTTAGTTATTTAAAATGATGGCATACCTTCTTTGCTTTATCTTTGCAAATATATCAACATTCTAATCTAAGTTGGTTAAAAAAAAAAGAAATTACAAGAGTAAGAATTTATCTAAACCTAGATTTATGACTTTTTTTTTCTTTTGGTACCATCGTGATTTATCACTTTATAAATTTAGGATTCATATTTGGATAATTATTAAATTAGTTATCTATTATTGAATGTGTAGACCAAATAATGTAAAGGTAACCTACAAAAGTTTAACCTAATTTGTGAGATGGTTAGATTCCTTAACTATGTTGGTAAATGTTTGATTTTCTAATTATGAATATAGAAAAAAATTTGTTAGAATAGATAAATTTTATTTCAATGATTTTTATCCATAAGAAGAATAATCCCGTGACTTTCAAATATAAAATTATTTTACTTTGATAAAAAAAATAATTAGAATTACTTTAACTTAACTAGCAATATTATATTCGAATCTCAAGCATACATATATACTAAATATTGAAAAGAAAAAACTTTATCATAGATCTTATTGTTTTTCTTTTCTTATTATGTCATATTATCTATCAATTTTTTTTAAAATTTTAATCAATGTTTAGAATTTTAATAGACAGATAAGGAGAGAGAAAATGTATATTTATGTAACTTGAGTGATAAAATATGTAAATAAAATAATTAAGTGATCAAATTTGTAAAAACATAAATGATTGGTGGAAAATGCAAAACTAAGGCTATTTAAAATGATAAGTTATCTTTTTTACTTTATCTTTACAAATATCTCAACATTATAAGATACATTAAATAAAATTACATTGACAGGTATTTATATAAAACATAATTTGTTAAAGTCATCTAGATTAGGTGATTGAATATAATATCTGAGTTATTATAAATATTTTAAGTCTTGACATGATTCCTACCTATAAAAAAATATAAACCCTAATTTATGAGATTTTCTTTTGATACTGTCATGATTATGACATTATAAATGAAGGATTAATATATGGATATTTCTTATATTAGACACTCACTTTTGAGTATATGAATCAACTAATATTTTAATTTAATTAATAGTCTTAAATTTAAATTTTAAATATACAAATGCATTTTCTTTTATTTCATCTTATGTTTTTCTTTTTGTTACGTGTCACAATTTCATTATATTAAATTTTCAATAAATTTATTAAGAAATCTAGTTCAATTGATTGAGTAGGGTGTGAGAATATATAAATTTTCTAGTACCATGTTCAACCCTTGCAGATAAAAAATTAATACATTTAATGCAAGGAAAAAATGTATAGAATTAAGTAAGTTGAATAGAAAATATGAAAATAAAAAAATTAAATGAAAAAATTAAAAAAAACATGAAAAATAAATAATAAAATGTGCATTTAATCCTATTCAAGATTTCATATGTTCCGTTAAAAAATCCTATTTAAAATGATAGCATACATTCTTTACACCATCTTTGCAAATAGTTTTTTTTAGCATTTTTAATAATTTATTTTTTGGGTAAAATAAATATGACAATTTAAATTTTTATGTAATTATATGAGAAAAAGGGTTATACACTCATAATGTAAAAAAATTTACTTCATCATTCAATCATAATGCATCTTATATAGTAAGTTTATTGAGTTTTAAGATAAGTATTTTAAAAGTTTTATCAACAATAAATTACAGATGAGTGTGTAATATTATTCTACACTCAGAGTCTTACGACACATTGAAATTGTTATATATTCACAATAATCAATATGTTCACGAATAATAAATAACATACAGTGATTTATAGAAAACAAAATAGCAATCTTATATTTTTAATAAGAAATATATCTAAATTAAAACCCAAGAAAACAAATTTAGAAAATTATTTTCTTTATTCTTTTTAAAAATACACAATCATTTATTTATTTGTTTTCTTTATTTTTAAACATCTATTTTTATAAAATATATTAGAATACACAACTTGAATAGTGTGACTTTAATTCTCCGAGTTTTTTACTCAAATAATAAAAATAAATTAATTATGTATCCAAATAATGCATCCAAAATATTATTTACATGGATGATACATTTAACTATGTATAGTGAAAAATCGATTCTTTGAAATAGACTAGAAAAATGGATCTGGCTCAATGGACCGGCCTAGTCAACCTGAATAGAAACAAGTTTTTTTTACTCAATCCATTTAATTTGATGGGCCAAATGGACTCAAGAGTCCGATTAGTAATATATAATAAATATCAAAAAATATAATAACTTATTAGTATAATTTTAAATTATAATTTATATTTTTTTAAAGGCAAGTCATTTTCAACATAAAATTAAGTGTCCACAAGAAGTGACAATATCAAAGCAATAATATTAATTTGAGTATTCATTAAACATAATTAAAATGGTTTTGTCAATACTTGTGAGGCAGAAAAAATGCATAATAAATAACTTTTTGCCTTTGGAATTTTTTAAATTTTTTTTACATGGAATAAATCTTTTTCTTTTTTTATTAATTTCTAAATTGACCTAAAAAGACCCGATGCCCCGACATAGGATTGGGCTAAGCCTAAGAAATTCGAGCTCAAAAGAATATGGACTGACCCATTTTCAATGTGTGGCCCAATGGGCTAGGCCAAACTTACTCGACTCGTCCAGTTTAACAGCCCTACGTAGGGAATCATTTTCTCACCTAGCGCATGTGTTTTTTTAACCAATTTCTCAATGTAGATTTTTATTTTTTTTAAAACTCAATTAAGAAATCGGTTTTTTCTTAATTAAGTTTTTTAAACATTTTAGAAATGTTTTTTTAGTTGTTTTAAATTTGTTTTTTAAAATATTATATATATATATATATATATATATTTAAAAAATTAATTTGCATATATTTTTGTTAATTTTATATTAAATTTATTTTGTTTAAAATTCTTCATGTTGTCAATTCGTTCATATGACTTGACATGCATGTAGAGTTTTTGTTGTTATTATGGAAATGAAATAGTTATTCCTTAAATAAAACATTTAAAATAGGTGGCATAATGACATAACTTGAAACCAACTTTATGTAGATAATTTGCATGATTGAAGAAGAGGAAAAAAAATTGGATAAATAACTTAGGTACTAACAGGATTAAAGTAGATAGTCTTAAAAAAAAAGTGACAACTAGTTTGTGCAATTACTACACAAATTCATCATGCATGAGAGCAATGATCTCATCAAGCGTTCTTGGTTATCTTGATTTGTGCAACAAGACAAAGATTTCATTTGGAGAACATCCAAAATTTTCATTCAACTCAATTAGACATTTGGTACTAAATTTCGAGTAGATGAAAAACATTTTTCCTATATCATTATCGTGATTGAGCTCTATACAACCGTATTCAACATAAAAATTACATACATAAATTGGTTGACGGTAAAAAATGTCAAGTAAAATTTTGTGATCTCTATTGGCGTTAAAAATCATTTTCCTTAAGACATTACACGATATGTTGTCAATTATTGTAATAACTTTAGGACCACTAGAACATTCAAACATTTCCCCTTTATATGATGAAATCATGTCACCATTACAATACACAAGAGCAAATACACTCTTAATGTTTAAAGCAATATGGTAAATATCAGACAAAGGTGTTGAGTAGCATCTAACCCTTACTGTTATTTATATTAGGTGATTAAATGTTCTTCCATGACTTATTCATGCTCTTGTGGTTGAAGTTATTCATCAGGAACAACATGTTGTTCTTCCTAAATGATGTCATTAATATTTGGTGGATTAGTTGAAGAACTGTTAACAATAGTTTGGTGAAAGAATGCAAACAAAGGTAGGGGCATACTTTGCTTGTATGCATAAGTAGATTTCGATGTTTGAATATCTGCACCTATGAGGTTGCTTATAAAGTCTTCTACGCTAGTATTGAAGAACCGCGAATTGTACTCATAATCTTGATAATAATGTTGTTATGGAATGAACTCATATGATTGAGGAAGTAGTCGTAGTCCTTCATCATGCATGTTGACAACAACTGGCAGGCTTTGCGGTGGAAGATGTTGTTCAGTTTCCATCTCTGGAGCTGAGCGACATGTGGTGACAATGTTTGGATGAGTTGCAAACCGTGTTAGACAAACTTTTGAATTTGCTCGATATCAGTTCATGTAATGACTCATATGTTTTAGATGTCCTTGAATAAATTGTTCAATTAACACATATTTGCGTCTTTCCTTTCAAATCACAATCCATTGTTGATGCTCTTCTGCCCAATTTGTGTCATTATGTCCTTTCATGTCAGTTTGATGGAGTTTGTAAATATTATGCTGTGGATTTTGTATGTCTTAACAAAGTCTAAATTGGAGCATGATCCTATCAATTTGTTGTCAGACTACGACAAGGAAACAAATTAAAGCAACACAAGCACTCCATATTTCGGAATCCTTGTATGCATGTTTTGGCATAAATGACTTAAACCTTTTATGAGGCATCTAATGAAACTGAAAAAAATAATTTACATCAATAATTTTAAAAATAATGTAATTGACGTTTGAATAAATTAAACAAAAATCAATGGTTTAACCTTATCAGTACACATGTAATCAAATCTTGATTTGTAGCTTATAACATCACTGCGAGGGACCCTAGAAAATCGTAGCTCTCTACCTCTTTATCTAGTGAAATGGAATATGTTAGTGTCTAATGCTTTACCAAAAAATAATTTTTGTTCGAGTGAGAAATTTTTATTTACCATGTTGCAAGTGGATATAACGGTTGGCATTCGACCCTTGGTTGAATGAATGACATGCAATAACATGTCCAAGACTACAACAACATTGTACATCCTCCCATTTTTTTGGATGATGGACAAAATTGTCCTACATATTTCTCTGTACAAATGTGCTAAACATGTTGAATCCTAATTGTACCATCTGACCCATTCAAAAGTTGCTAACAGAGGTAGATACATCAGATGAACTCTATTTTGTGACTTGTGTGGTATCAAGACCTCGCCAATGAGCCTTAAAATGTATGTCCTACTATGGGTTACTAATTGTTGTTGTGTGGGTTCTGCTAGAAGAGTCAACATATTTTATTTTAACCATTTAAGATCTCACCAACACCTATATAGTATGCGTACAATTTTTCTTAATCACAATATGTTGGACCAGTAACTGGTTTTCCATCAATGCATAAATCGAGTTGAAGAACAACATCTTTCAAAGTGATTATGCATTCACCAACTAGAAAATGAAATGTGTGTGATTTAGGTCTTCACTTTTAACCAATGCAGTCACTAAAGCGTCATCGATTTTAATTTGTTCGAGCTTTGCAACCTCTGAAAACCCATCTTGAACCAATAAAAATTCAATTCTAGGATTTGGAGAAGACATAACTTCCATGGTTTAGGCTTTACTACTAACGTTAAGAAAAAGTTAAAGAGGGAGATATATGAGAATGAGAGAAAGTGAGTTTGCGTGTGCATATGATGACAATACATGCTGGAAAGTGTTTCCAACATGTGTAGAGGATTGCTTGACGAATTGCACAATAAAGCATATTGGTTATCGTGTCACGAGCCAAGAATTTGTCTCAGTCTAAAGATGAAAAGAAATTTTAAAGGTTGTCATGTCTCTCATATATACACTGAAATGGATATCTAAGAATCAGATCAATCAAAATGATGTTTTATGTGTCGCATCTCAGACCATTCAAAAAACAAATGTCCCACTATGTAGGCTCAAGCCAACAACATTAAGTTTATGTTATATTGTTTGTATTTTAAAATTTTTTGTTGTATTGTTTCAAATTTAAATATTTTGTTCTATTATTTGTAATTTTATATCTATTTTGTAATTGAAATATTTTAGTTCGATTTAACTTGTTGTTTAAATATGTTTTTTTAATTTTAATTAAGTTGTTGATTAATTATGTGTTTTGACAATTGAATAAAACAAAAATATAAAGGATTTCAACTCTTAAAAAATGATAAAACATAACATATGAAAAAAAATGTAAAATAATATTATTTTCAATTTAAACAAATCATAAATATATACAATTAATAAAAAATACAAAAACAATTAAGAAATTGGTTTCAACTCGTAATCTTATATCTTATCGTCTAGAACACGTCTCTTTCAATCAATTA
Organism: Glycine max; assembly: GCF_000004515.6. Taxonomy (NCBI): domain Eukaryota; kingdom Viridiplantae; phylum Streptophyta; class Magnoliopsida; order Fabales; family Fabaceae; genus Glycine; species Glycine max. The sequence continues at coordinate 16,854,531 of NC_038244.2, forward strand.
TGCCTATGATATAGGTAGATAAACACATAAAATACACATTTGATAAAATATAACTTTAAACAATCCCGTGTAGCACAGTTAATTAAACTAATTAGTTTTTTCATTAAATAAACGGTGTGAAAAGTGGATGGGGACGTCATAATTCATAAGTATTGGAAAGATGAATGCTAAGGACAACTCTTAAAATTGCATCCATTCACATCTAGGATATATGTGATGGAATTAAAATAATTAATGTATAAATAAAAAATATAAGATAAAAACAAGCTGAAAATAATGAATCAAATTGAAAATATCAGATAACGGGATGTGAATGGATCTTGAAATCTAAGCATACTAATGCTCTTCGGCAACATGGAATTAATAACGATGTGATAGAAGTTGGGGCCCATGCTAGTCCAACTTATCATGTTTTGAACAAGACTTTCTATGTTTGCATTTTTCTGTTTTATATAAACCATAATAAAAAATGTTTGCGGTTCAAAACGGCTCAATTGCTAATTTAATTAAAAATCAATTAAATTAATTATTAGATGAAAAATGTTTGTATTGTTCGGTTCGGTTGTTAGTTTTATGTCAAAAATAAAATCAAATCAATTTTATCAATTTTCACAGTTTCACTCAACCTATCGTTTTGCAGGTTCCTGGAGAACCGTTAACCTTAATGTACCAAAAAAAAATTACATTTTTGATTCTGAAAGTTGAATTTAATGTATTTTAAGGATGAGTTCATAACATACTTCAATCAATCTTATGTTGACCTGGCGTGCTATACTTTTTTTTTTTAACAATTATGCATTGATAATCAAGCTTATTGATAATATACAACTTTATTTTAAAATGTACGTAATTATTCAGATATATTTATTTTCAAGCATCGCACGAGACGTCAGAACACGGTGTAAGTTTTATCCAATAAAAAATAAGTTGACTTTCTACATCGCATGTGTCAAGTTGTTCAAGAAACATATACCCGTAGAACATAACTTGGCTTCTAGAACGATATATATTATAGTACGTAGATACGAAAATAACAGTGATAAATGTCCATGGTCACTCCCTATTGGTGAATTCACATAAAAACTTCTACTGCATTTCCTTTACATACTATAAAAAACTATAAACATTCTCTTTTTGCTTTCCATATTTTTATTTTTATTTTATTACATATCATCTCATGTATTATTTACCTACCAAAATCAAACCTCATGTATTATATGGATGTTAATTTAATTAGTTTATTCATCTAGCTGTGTAACTGACATCATTTTTTTAAGTAACTTTTAACATCATTATTAAGTAGTTATGTTTAAGATTATTTCGAAGAAACATATAATTACTTATTTTAATTTTGTAAGATAGTTTTTTTTTTAAAAAAAAACTGGATCGATTGTTTTCCAAGATTTAAGATATCATAAACAAGTGCGATTATGTGTGTGTATGTTGACTAAAAGAAATTTATGCTATGTGTCAAATTTTATAGATTGAAAAACTTTAATAATTTTATAAATTCAGTGTATATAAAAGTCTATATATATATATATATATATATATATATATATATATTCAAAGCAACAATTGATGTATACACTTCGGCTGCCATGATAATTTTTTATTTAGTAAGTTTTTTCCTATGATTATAACTTATTCAAAGCGAAAATCGACGTATCCACTCGATAGCCATGATAATTCTTTATTAAAAAAATGTGTTTTTTTTTTTAGTATGTCAAAAGTTGCGAGTGCCATATCGAATAATTTAACTTCTCTCAAAGTATATATATATATATATATATATATATATATATTTACATGAGATAAAAGGAAAATGTCTCGCACACATGGCATCAATATATATATTAAATTAATACTTAATAAATTAATAAACTCTCTAAAATAATAAATTTGTCTAATTTTGACTTGCATTAATGTAAAAAATTAAAAAATAAGATAAAATAATAATTTATACCAAACTTTAAGAATATATTTAATACTTTTATTCCTCTTGTTTATATTTATTAATTTATGTCAAACTCTTTAAGATAATAATTTGTCGTCCTACCTTAATTACCTTCTTTCGCTTCTATTTTCCCTTTTTTTTGTTCTTGTCAGTTATTTCCTGTTCAAAACAAAAGTAGTATATATAAGTTTAATTTTCTGAATGCATGGAACGATCATTGTAATGAGAAATTGTATTATATGACATATTTTTGTAAAAGAATGTCTAAATTACTCTTTCGATATATATATATATATATATATATATATATATATATATATATATATATATATATATATATATATATATATATATATATAAATTATTTAACTTGCTAAATTTGATCCATTTATTATAAAAAAAATTAATCCTTTAACTTTCAAAATCAAGTTAGTGTTTTATCATTTTCATCTAACCGTCAAAAGAGGAGTGCTAGCAACAAAAAAAGAATCATTTAAAAGGAAAGAGAATTTGGAAGAGAAGATAAAAACTAAAATAATTGACGTAAAAAGAAAGATTAAAGAACATAATAATATTTTTAAAAAGGTTATCTAAACTTATTATGTGAGTAACATAATTGAATTCTAAAAATATTGTTCAGCCCTGATTTGCTCACGTTAAATACTTGTGTATTTCAAATATAGAAATTAATTGTTTTTTTATTTGAGAAATCGATTCTTTATAAGATATATTTTTGGAAAAAAGTGGTAGATTTTTTTATTTCTTTTGGTAAACTGTAAATCAATAAACCTCTTTGATCCCAATACTTGAATTTCAGGTCACTAATTAAGCTAAAAAAGTTTCGTATTACAAACTTTGATCAAAATCTTTTTTTTTTTTTTATGTTTACTTTTTGGGCAGAGCAGACAGTTGGAACGAAAATAAAAACTGAAGAAAAAAACAAAGAAAGAAAAGTAGTGGGAATGTCTTTGCTGTCTCTTCTTAGTGTAAACCAGCAAATATATATTCAAAGGGAATGAAAACAAAAGTATGCAACAATTGCGTACTATTTGAATTGAGAAAAAAATAAAGAAATTTTTCTGACCAATTATTTAGTTTAACGAACTATTCCTAACTGGTCAAAAACGATTATAAGAAAATACCAACTTCGGTATTTTATTCTTTGTGACGTATTCCGACAGAGGAAAAGTCACACTTTAATTTTGATTTGAGTTAAATAATTCTTTACAGTTCGAACAAGACGTAAGAATAAGATTAACTATTTTGAACTATAAATCCATATCCTTATATTATTAAGATACGATTTTATTATATAATAAAAATTAAAGGGAATAAATTGTTGATTCAGTCCAACTATTTTGATATTGATAAAACTTAATGAATGATGCGATGAAAAATTTCTCATATACAAAAGCTTGAACTTCTAAAAGATTGTGTACAATTCTAATTTATCAAGTCAATGCATGCTTTGCCCAAAGCTACTAGAAAAAAAAAAAAAACTCTACATGTCATGCATGGTGTTAATTGATCGTCTGCCATCAAGATTGAGAGCCAAGCTAGAAAACTCATTTTCAAAGTCTAAAGCACAAGGAGTGAATTGAAACTCAATTTTTTTTTAGACCACGAATTGTAACTCAACCTTAAAAATCCGAAACTTCTTTAGGATGATAATTTCTATTTTTTTTTAATCTTAGTGTTGAGAGTGTTCGAATAATATTTTCGATTGACAATTTGATTTTCCTTTCGAATAAGGATTTTAGTGTTGAAGTAGAAAGATGCTAGATTAATGTCGAAAATATAGAATCAATTAAAAGACATGTAAAGAAAAGAAATAATCAAAAAATATATTAATTAATATTCATGAGAGAAGGGATGCTTATTATTGTTGAATGATGTGATTCGAAAGGAAGGTGAATTGAAACTTAACAAATTTGGATCGATAGTTAGACAAAAACTGAAGATTGTTTGAATGAAGAAGAAACATACTACATGTGGCAAGATCTAAAGGAGTTAATTAAGACCGGAAGACACTTGTGTCATGATTTGTTTCAAAGACCACTTATTTATATTTTTTATAAATAGGTAAAAATGTATTATTTTTATTTAATTACGAACCTTTGAACCTTTGTATATTTCTTGTATACTAAACTTTGTCGCGTTCATTGTAACACTCCAAAATGAGAATGATCGATAGACTGTGCAGGTATGAGACTTTACAGTTGAATATGACTTAAAGAATACACACTCATAAGTCTTGCGTGACTTTTGGAAAGTTTTTAGAAAGTATTTGAGTGAGACAAAATACAGTGAAAAATCTTGTGTTAGTTTGTGAGAACAATCATTTTTCTTGAATGGAGTAGAAATAAATTGTCGAGGTCTTAAAAAAGATTACTTATAAATAATTTTAATTGATGAAAGGTTCTGACCGATAAGAAATTTAATGAAATATCACTATATAGAGTGTGGTAATATAAGAGTCATTAAAAAGCAAAAAATTAAGAATATTACTCTCATAAGTCATAACTTTGCAATACTAGGAACACATGTATGTTCTTGTCCATTTTTTTTTATTTTAGCAAAGTAATTCTTTCCATGACATCTTCTTCTATCTATAACTTTCTATAAACACATTAATGTATTTGTGAATGTTGTCCATTCAAGTAATATATTGTACAGGTGTAAAAAAGTATTTATGTTTGTGAGAGTAAGTTATTATGATCCTAATTCTTGTTTTGTACTTACTATAAAGTTTGTTATTATAATAATTTTTTGATAAATATATTATTTGTTAAATTAAAAATCTAAATGATTGTTAGTTTTAAAACAAAAAACCTTAAAGTATTTTGATTTAGTATTATTAGTCCTAAAAATTAAATTCTTATTTGTTGATTTGTAATTTTCGACACTAATACCAAAATTCTCAATCAATACTTGAATAAAAATTAATTAACAAATTAAATTATGAATTTAAGCCAGAAACTTGTTTATCTTTATCTTCTTTTTTAACCTTCGTTGGAACTATAACGTAGACGATCGTGTAGTTTTCAATGTTCATCGAAAGCAACAGTTGTCACAAGTTGGGGTTATTGTATGTTTATGCAGAAATATAATGATTACAAAACACTTACTTCTTTTTATCCATCAACATTAATTATTAATTTTTATTAATTAAAAGATTCAAACTCACAATTTATCTTTCACATTTTTCCTTTCATCATCGATCTAACTTTATATACCCCTACAATTCTCTCTTACTTTACCATATATGTTAAAATCATTACTAATTAACTTGATATTTAAATGTCGCCTCCCAAAAACACCACCTAAATCACCGCTAGATTTCAAGATTAAGAGAGGCAACATTAGCTTAAAACAATAGAAGAAACTAACAAAACATTAAGATTAAGTTATATAAAACTAGCTAGAAAATTAATTGGTAGGGAAAAACTAACTTATCAAATTATAAAATTATAAATATTTAATAAAATTATGTGTCTTTTCAAAAATACTACCTAAATCACCGCTAGATTTCAAGATTAAGAGAGGTAACATTAGCTTGAAACAATAGAAGAAAATAAAAAAAAACATGTAAAATTAACCAAAAAGTTAATTGATAGATGAAAATTAACTTATCAAATTATAATATTTAATAAAATTAACTGTTGAAAAATATAAAACAACATAAAATAATAAAATTATGATTTATTTAAAAAGTGTAATTATAAATTTTGATAAATATATCAAGAATAAAAAAATATAAAAATTAAAAATTAGCATTTTATAAAATATTAATTCAAGTGAAAATTTAAAAAATATTAAAAGTTATTAAAAAAATTATTTATAAACTGTCAAACAATTTTTTCAATTAATAAAAAAATTAGAAACTAATTAAAATATTTATATAGCGAACTAATCACCAGCTGCTTTAAAAGAATATTTGTGGGAAAAAAAAAATCTAGAACTTTACTTTAACATGAGTCTGGGTTGAAAAATTCAGAAATTGAGGAGCTAATGCGATTGCGTAGCACATGCTCTGGCAATAGTAATAATTAATAATGAATTAGATTGAAGAAGGCTTAAGAATATTGTAGCGTATAAAACAGGTTATAGGCAAATGCGAATGTATCACTCACCCGACAATATGCGAATCGAGCGGCGCTACATAACCGTATACCATAAACTTATCAGCTTTTGAAAGAACATGGTGGTCCCCCCTTCATTTTTGGGATGAGAATGAGATATTCTTATTCTAGAAGAGTGAATAAATAATTCAACCTATCCATTTCTATAAAAAGATAAAATGCAAAATTATATTATACACAGTTGATGCTGATTGGTGACAACTCTATAGGGGAACGTGCTCACATGGACCTCATTGTTAAGTTATGGTAACCTTTAAAGTTCCAGCAGCTGCACATCCTTTAATATGAAAAGAACTCTACCTTACTCTTACTTTTTTTTTCCACAATTAATTCTTATAATTTTAAAAGAAAAAAATAATGTAAAAAATCATTATAAATGAACTATAGTAATTTATTTTACCCTACCCATATGCGAGAGAGAGTTCAATTATATATAGAAGGGTGCCTGAATTTGTTGGACACATCAGACGTCTTCATATTGCAGCACCCAAAAAAATAATCAGACATCTTCATCATCTGTTAATCATGCATTTAGGGAAACAGATGCCAAACTTGCACTGATACATTTTCTTTAACCGCGAGGGAAGGATACATTTGTAAAAAATACTGCATAAGTTATACAATAATGGCCAAGACACATTCTAGGCACGCATCACCGAATATATATACGTGAGCAACTTGTGCGGAATTATTTTACTAAATTACTGGTAGTCTCAAGTTCGGCTCTTGACATTCAAAAGCCTCATGTCACTACTAAAAAAAAGTAATTTTTTACAACACTCCTTCTAGAACGGTACTTAGAAAATTATCTTAAAATATCAGGTGATGACATTTTTATAAATAATAAGAGATGTACTAAGACGGTTTTTCAAAAACCGCCTTAAAATGCTGACGTTCTAAAATGATTTTGTAAAAATCGTTTCAAATATTAAAAATAGCGAAAAATATTAAAAACATACAATTTCATATTGATTTAATTTTTCATGATGTTGTTTTTGATGGATTGAAATTAATAGACAAAATTGTGCTGAATATAAATTTGCCTAAAAACACTAGAAAGGAAAGCCTAAGTTTATTTGTGTTTTCATCTACCTTGCTTTCATTTAATGATTTCTTTGTTTCAAACTATGTTTATTCTATTGTTTCAAGCTTTCATTTAATGCTTTAACACATTTCCATTTAGTTAACCATGAGGCGTGGTTCAATTGGCAATGCATATGAATGAACTTCACCTGCCATGGCTTTGAATATCATGGGCAGACTTTGTGATCAAGGCCACACTGCAAGGTGCTTGAGTGGGGATTATTGCCACACTTTTACGAGTGGCAACAACTTGTCAGAGATTAATAAAAGTAGTTTCTTTAAGTTCAATTATTTTTGTAGACTTTAGGTAAGAGAAGTCGTTTGTAGCTTCTATTGTATGAGGCCATGTTGCTGATGATGAGAAATGCTTCCATGTTCTTATGGTCAATTACTATAGCATTTAGTATAATTCATGTATTCTTTGACAAAGGCTTCCAAGTACACAAAGTCAAAGTCAAAAAGAACGAACATATGATTTATTTTAATGAATGTCATGTCAATTTTCTATAATTTAGTAGTTTTTTATGGACACCTTAAATGTAGATATTAAGATGTGGTCATTTATGGTAGTCTGGTTTGTAATGGATTTGTTTGAGATGCTGTATTATTCCTTTGAATTTTATAATGGAAGAAGTAATGATGAATGATCCCATTTAATTGAAACCTTTTGGCAAAATCGTAAGTTTATATAACATGTGATAATATTAGTGAGTGTGTTGCAGGTGATCTCCCAATTGCCATATCATGTGCTAGCCTTTCCCTTGCAGATGAGGGAATAATGTTGTATGATCTTGTTGCCGTAGTTTCTGTGGTATGAATCTTGCTCACATTTGCACTCTAATGTCACTAAATATGTACTTGCTTTGTAGGATGCATAATTTGTTTCTACCATTTTAAGTTTATTTTGAAATTTTGATTTGTTATAAAATCATCTGATTTCCATTTCTCTAATGATTTTTGACTTGGTACCCATATCACACATTTCACGCACTATTATTAAATTATATTTTCATATATGTGTGTTTTGTCTTCTATAGCCTAGAAATATGTTTTTAAACAAATTTTTATTTTTCCAACTACTTTTCAATGGATACCAAATTCTTTGGCATAATTGCATGAATTATAATTTTATATAATTAGTTATTATTTTCAAAATATGGATATATAACTGGTTATTAATAAACTAGTTATGTAACAAGTTATTTGAAAACCAATTATATAACCGGTTATAAATGAATAAAAATAAATTACTTGAAATAATCATTTCTATAAAATTAATTATAGTTTTATAATTAATTTTATATAATTATTTATGTAAAACTAATTATAGTTGTATTTATTTTTTAGGAATTAGTTTTTACGAGCAGTGCTGCATACTAATCGGGTGTGAGTTTAAGATTCTAAATTTCTAATAGCTTGATTAGATTGGATGTACTTCGGGGTATCAGAATAGGCCAGAGCAACCTTGGCCCATCAAAGAGTTGTTATTTGTACTTCTTTTCTATTCTTCACACTATACAATTTTTATCAGGTCACGTTTCATTCCTCCTCATTCACTAATGTGATGAAAACTAATTTTCATTGTGTCAACACTCAAAATACACAACGAAAATTATATTTTATGTTATGTATCCTTTTAAGACTTTATATATTATCAATTAATTACTTATTTAGTTAACTTTTACTTATGTAATGAATGTTAATACATTAACAAGTTATAACTAAAAAATATCTTAAAATATATTAATTTAATAACTTGTTAATATATTCATATTAAAAAAATAAGAGTATGTACATTAATAAATTATTATATATATATATATATATATATATATATATATATATATATATATATATATATATATATATGTTTGGTGTTTAGGTGGTGAGAAGTTGAGAGCCAAGAAAATTAAAAAATATTTTCTCAAACTATGAAAGCTAGTAATTCCGTGAACGGTGGAGTAGTCATGTATGACTTCCTGACCGCGAAGATGGCGCCAAGTTGGTTTTTCTTTGCTCGCTTAGTCGCTTTGGATCGGGTCATCTTCAATATTCACTTTTTTGCTATGTTGCTTCGTTATGTTTTGAATTAATCAAAAACTTATATTATTCTATTTTGGGGATCATGAAACATGTTTTTGTCATTATTTATGGTTTAATCTAAAATTCTTATGATTGATGCAAGAAAGAGGAGAGAGAGAAACTTGTGCTGCAGAAGGGGGCTGGACTGTTGTATTACACCATAAGGGTAGAAAGAACACGATGGACTAATGAAAGTGGAGTCGCTGTTGTCTCAGTTGCCCAAGCTCTTGTGGAAAATAAAATGGGCAAAAAGAAGCATAAAGGAGTTGGACTACATTTTTATCGCTTTCAGAACAAAGAAGCCCAAAGAAATGGTATGACCACCTTTTTGTTATGATGTTTGCCCATCTTTTTATCCTGAAAATTGTAGTGTTAAAGCAATTAGTCAATAATCAAATGTATAACTAACAAGGTGGAAATGGATCCTCTCATGTGACGAAAGAGACAGACACAAAGGTATGTTTAGTCAATAATCAATATCTTTTACCTGACTTTGCTAGCAAATGTTGTCAGTATTGGTTATTGTAACCACTTATGGTATGATTTTATATAAGATTCTTTACTTGCCAATAAAGCTCTAATATGCATATAAAAGGGTATTTTTTTTAAAAAACACGACGGTTCTTTATAAAACCGTCTTAAAATATATTTTATTTTTTTTTAAAAAAAATACATTCTAAGACAGTTATCTGAAAATCTTTTTAAAAAATGTATTCTTCTAAGACGATTTTTAACTAAGAATTATTTTAAAATGGTATC